>NW_017670978.1:346672-363451 GCF_001879085.1 Nicotiana attenuata | reverse complement strand
TATATATATATATATATATATATATATATAATAACTAACATTCAGTCACTAGGTATTGTATAAGGCCGATCCAGCCCAAGAAAAATCCATCCCAAAAATATAAATGATTCGGGCAAGATCCATGCTCGGGGAAGATCCATCCCTCAATATAATATCAACTGCTCTCACTGTGGGGGTTGAAGATTCCGGATGGGCTCCTTCATCCCAAGCCCTATATAAAGCCAATATGGCCTACTGCATCGTGCAGTCCGATCCCATAATAATAAAGCCTGTAAGACCTGATACGTCGTGTATCCCCGATCCATATATATATATATATATATATATATATATATATATATATATATATAAAGCCAATATGGCATGCTATGACGTGCAGCCCGATTCTATAATAATCACTCACAATCAGGCCATCAGCATCACTCAGTCATCAATCTCTCCGGTCTCTTGGGCTCACAATGTCATAAAAATCAACCCAAAAATAATGATATGATGTATCAACAAATAGCAAAAGAAACTGAGATATGATATAAAATGAATGAATATGACTGAGTATGAAATTTCAATTTAAACATATATCAGTAGCATAAATGACCTCAGTGGGTCCAATAATGCCAGCATATGCCTAAGCATGACTTCTAACAAGAGTCACAATTTAGTTTCTCTACCACATAGGAAATACATGGAAAAATAACAAGTCATTTGACTTCAGAGCTCCACGAAATCAATTGAGTCACAATTTGAATGGTGCACGCCCACACGTCCGTCACTTCCAAGCCAATCACGTAATACGTATAATCATGTTTCATACCCTCAGCTCCAAGTTTAAAAGTGTTACTTACCTCAAACTGTGAAATTCTTTGTTCCAATAAGCTTTTGCCTCGCGAATTGGCCTCCGAACGTCTCGTATCTAGTCATAATTAATTCGATATAGTCAACGCAAATTTTAGGAATCAATTCCATATGAAAATACTAAATTTTCCAACAAAAAATCTAAAATTCAACTCAAAAATCATCAGTGGGGCCCACATCTTGGAACCGGACAAAACTTATAAAATATGAACACCCATTCAACCACGAGTCCAACCATACAAATTTTACCAAATCCGACATCAACTTGACCTCCAAATCCTCAAATCTTATCTTCAAATCCCTAGGCCAAATTCTCAAATTACACTCTAGTCGGAATATTCGATGATAATTCAATATTATTGACTAAAGATGATCACAAATGACTTGCCTCAAGATTTCTCGTGAATTCCCTCTGAAAAATTGCCTCCAACCGAGTGTTTGAAGTCCAAAAATATGAAATTAGCCTAAAAAGTTGCTCCATAAAAACACTAATCTGGTCCCTAAAAGCCCAATTCACGTTGCTAAAAGTTCCAAATTTAGTCGGTAAAGGTGCGCATCAAAACCTGTTGCACCAGCAATATTTAATTTCACTAAAAGGCTCTAACTTCATCATACAAACTTGGAATTCGACGATTCTTGTTCCTATGAGTCACAAATAATCATACAAACCTAGTCGTTCAATCGAAACTTAATTCAGAGCTCATTTGCTCAATGCGATAACAACTTCGCTCGTTAAACAATTATTTCATGCTTCAATGTAAAAATCCAATCGCGACTTGATGAAATCAGACCAAACATTCCAGATCATTCCTATAATTCATTATCGAACTCCCGAAAGTCTCGAAATCAAATTTTGATCTCTAGAACTAAAAATGGACATTTGGATCATTACATGCTTATGCTCAAAACACCAAACACGTTAAAAACATCCATCAAATACTTATCCGAGCCCCATGGGACCCCAACCAAGTATACTAACAAGTCTCAAAACATGATACAAACTTAGTCGATGCCTCCAATTACCGGGAAGATCCAACCCAAATATAAATAACAACTCGTGCACAGTCACTCGATACTATATATGGCCAATCCAGCCCAGGGAAGATCCATCTCAAATATATATATCAATAATAACTACATTCAATCACTCAGTACTGTATAAGGCTGATCCAGCCCAGGAAAAATCCATCCCAAAAATGTAAATGATTCGGGCAAGATCCATGCCCAGGGAAGATCCATCCCTCAATATAATGTCAACTGCGCTCACTGTGGGGGGTGAAGACTCCGGAGGGGCTCCTTCATCCTAAGCCCTATATAAAGCCAATATGGCCTACTGCGCCGTGCAGTCCGATCCCATAATAATAAAGCATATAAGTCCTACTATGGCGTGCTACGACGTGCAACCCGATCCCATAATCATCACTCACAATTAGGCCATCAGCATCACTCAGTCATCAATCTCTGCAGTCTCTCGGGCTCACAATGTCATAAAAATCAACCCAAAAATAATGTATGATGTATCAATAAATAGCAACAGAGACTGAGATATAATATGAAATGAATGAATATGACTGAGTACGAAATTTTAATTTAAACATATAATTCAATAGCATAAATGACCTCAGTGGGTACCAATAATGCCAGCATATGCCTAAGCATGACTTCTATCATGAGTCACAATTTAGTTTCTCTAACACATAGCTAATACATGGAAAAATAACAAGTCATTTGACTTCAGAGCTCCACGGAATCAATTGAGTCACAATTTGTACGGTGCACGCCACACGCCCGTCACCTAGCATGTGCGTCACTTCCAAACCAATTACATAATACGTATAATCAGGTTTCATATCCTCAGCTCCAAGTTTAGAAGTGTTACTTACCTCAAACCGTGAAATTCTTTATTCCAATAAGCCTTTGCCTCGCGAATTGGCCTCCGAACGTCTATATCTAGTCACAATTAATTCGATACAATCCACACAAATTTTAGGAATCAATTCCATATGAAAATACTAAATTTTCCAACAAAAATCCGAAATTTATCAGTGGGGCCCACATCTCGGAATCCGACAAAAGTTATAAAATATGAACGCCCATTCAACCACTAGTCCAGCCATAAAAATTTTACCAAAGACATCAACTCGACCTCCAAATCCTCAAATCTTATTTTCAATCCCTAGGCCCAAATTCTCAAATTACACCTCAAAATCACGTAGTATAGTCGAAATATTCGATGATAATTCAATATTATTGACTAAAGATGATAACAAATGAGTTGCCTCAAGATTTCTCGTGAATTCCTTTGAAAAATCACCCCCAACCGAGTGTTTGAAGTCCAAAAATGAGAAATGATCCTAAAAAAAACTGCTCAATAAAAACACTAATCTGGTCGCTAAAAGCCCAATTCCCGTTGCTAAAAGTGCCATATTTAGTTGCTAAAGGTGCGCACCAGAACCTGTTGCACCTGCAATTTTTATTTAACTAAAAAGGCTCTAACTTCATCATACTAACTCGGAATTCGACGATTCTTGTTCCTACGAGTCACAAATAATAATACGAACCTAGTCGTTCAATTGAAACTCAATTTAGAGCTCATTTTCTTAACACGATACCAACTTTGCTCGTTAAACAATTAACTCATGCTTCGATGTAAAAAGCCAATCGCGACTTGGTGAAATTAGACCAAACATTCCAGCTCATTTGTATAATTCATTATCAAACTCCCGAAAGTCTCGAAATCGAATTTAGATCTCTAGAACTAAAAATAGACATTTGGATCATGACATGCTTATGCTCAAAACACCAACACATTTAAAAAAACCCATCCAAAACTCATCCGAGCCCCATGGGATCCCAACCAAGTATACTAACAAGTCCCAAAATATGATACGAACTTAGTCGATGCCTCCAATTAGATTAAACAACACTAAAATACGAATCGCACCCCAATTCAAGCTTAATGAAAACTAACGAATTCCAAATTCTACATTCGATGCCGAAACCTATCAAATCAAGTCTGATTGACCTCAAATTTTGCACACAAGTCATAAATGACATAACGCACCTATCAAAATTTCCAGAACTCGATTCCGACCCTGATATCAATAAAGTCAACTTCCAGTCAAACTTCCAAACCTTCCATTTCTAACTTGCGCTATTTCAAGCCAAAATCAACTACAGACTTTCATATAAATATCCGGACACACTCCTAAGTCCAAAATCATCATACGGAGCTATTGGAACCATAAACTCCATTTCGGAGTCGTCTGCACAAAAGTCAAACTTCGGTCAATATTTTTTATTTAAACTTCTAAACAAGGATTGTTCTTTCAATTTAATCCTGAATCATCCAAAAACCAAAGCCGACAATTCACACAAGTCATAATACACATTACGAAGATGCTCAAGACTTCAAATTGTTAAACGGGATGTAAATGCTCAAAATGACAAGTCGGGTTGTTACATTCTCTCCCACTCAAACACACGTTCGTCCTCGAACGTGCCAATAGTTGTTGCTAAACCTTCAAATCACTGTCCCACCTTACCATGCATATACCCGGGGTGATCCCATGTCACCCTACTCCATATAGGCTTGACCACACAACATAAATGAAGATCATTTATTTAACTTTGGCCAATAAACCGTGGAACCCAATTTCTAACATCGGAAATTCTTTTTAAGACCCGAATGTCACATCCGCACACTATATAAGTTTGAACAAGTTGTATTAAGCCTTAACCATAACCTCAGCTATAATCACATAACATACTACACAACTCACATACTCGCAGCACCATTCCCGATCACAATAACTACTCAAACCCAACCAAGTACTAGTATTAAACCCCACATTCCAAAGAACCTCATTTAAAAACTTTTGTACACCGCCGATAATGAAAGAAACATATAGGAACTCACAACCACTCATCAGATCAACACATCATGGAATTTTCCTCGTTAAACAAGTACCATAGCCAATTATTTAAGACGAATTCTAAAATATTCTTCCAACACGCTATAATCAAACTAGATAGTATCCTCTCTAGGTCCAATGACCATATATCACCAAACACAACTATTCTAGCTATTCCGGTGTAATCCAGCCTCCTTTTAAAAAAATGGCACAGAACATTATTTAAATCCAACTCATCAAATTCCGTGAGAAGAAGATTTGTGTGTGCATGCGCACAAGTTTCTCAAATTGCCATGATCAGGCAGTATCATAGCATGTAGAGGAAGGAAACAATTAATCAGATAAACAATTAAGGAAACACAAATTTCGCACGTTGCACGGACAACTCATGTGCTAACAATAGAACCTGCACGGACAACTCACGTGCCAATAACATAATCCACCCGGTATAGTCCCAGGCCTCCAGACCAAACATATCATATGGGAGCATTTAAACAGGTATACATGTATATGATGAATGAAATAAGGTTCTGATGCTTCAGGACTGGTATAAATGACATGCTAAAGTGTAGGCATGTACAAATTGTGTTAACGTAGTTCAAATCGGAAATCATTCATCACTGAGAAGAGTTTATCAAGTTCGTTCCAGGATTTTAACCCCCATATGGCCTCCAACACAGCTCAAATAGCTCACATAATGTTACAGATATGAGAAACATCATAGCTTAAAGCTTAGCAGTCAGTTCTAGGCTTATTATCGCCTAAACGCAATCCGAGCATGGATAAATAGCCCTCTAAAAATCCGCAATGACTTAACCATAACCCGTACTATTATCTAGTTAGCTTGGCCACATCTTCACAGTCCGCGGCCCCAAAACAATTTGCTTTTGAGAACTCCAGTCCCCAAATTCATAGAATACATGAACCACCGTAACTGATCACAACTCCAGCACTCGAATGATTAACATATCCTTCATACACGACCATCCCATTAGGAATACTTCCATAATTCTTCCGTGCCACATAGCAACAATTTGAATATCAGTAGTCTATCAACTAGGTGAGTACCGCAATACTAATGAGCATCCGTAAGTCAAAACACAATGCGCCTTCTGAAATGCGTACCCTTTTCAGGAAATATCGGGCAGTTATAACATTCATCTAAATATTTGAAACTGGCCATGCTGTCCAGAATTCATGACCTTCCATTCAAGAGTGAACTACCACCTCGTACATGTAAATCTTAATCCCGCACAACATACCACATCTATCGTGCCATCATGTAAAATGCACGAAAATCCATTATCAACTCTGAGTCACCAGCAAATTGCATACCCGGTAAGTTGAAAACCTTCCTTTTGCTCCCATCCAGGAGGAAATCACAATACACAACTTGTTCCTCACACCGGTAGAAATTATCCGGCTCAAATTATGGTAGAAACCATCAAGAACACTTTGAAATCTATTTGCACATAACCAAGCTATCAAAACTGAATCTTTCTAACTCAACCAAGCCATGCTTGTCGCCAAATCCGAGAGTATTGCCACGAAACACCCGTAAAGCCTCACTACAAGACATCCTAACATAAAATCACAATGCCCTAAGGCTCATAAGCCATTGTATTCCTTATTAAGCACCCCATAAATACCACAACTGAGACATCCATTCTGAAAAGACCTTATGTGAAATTAAAATTGTTCCTTTTACCTTCTTTATACTGAAATGTAGAATCCATAGTCATACAGAATTACCGCAAGTCTTGGCACAATCAAATGCAAATCTTAGATTCTATGCATACACAAGTCTGGAAAAATTCTCAATTGCTACATATAAATACCGAACCCATTAGAACCTTCTTGAGAGTCATTCATTCTGCTCAAATATTCATTGCATCGCCGAAACAGGCCAAACGACCTGTGCCGATTAGCACAACAACCGTAACGACCCGGCCAATCATTTCGAGAGTTAGCCCCATTCCCCCATTTCCTGCTTCTTTTGTATTCTTCAACCGTATTTTGACTTACCAGGTTAGTTAGTTCGGGTCCGAAATGGTTTTGCAGTGAGTTGAGACACTTAGTCTCTTATTTGAGAGCTTAAGTTGGAAGAGTTGACCGGATGTTGACTTATGTGTAAACGACCTCAGATTTAAATTTTGATGGTTCTGTTAGCTTTGTTAGGTAACTTTGGACTTAGGAGCGCATCCGGAATGTAATTTGGAGGCCCATGGTAGAATTACGCTTGAATTGGCGAAAGCTAGAATTTTAGAGATTTGGATAGGCAATGGAAATTTTTATATCAGGGTCGGAATCAAAGTCCGGAAGTTGGAGTCAGTTCGTGGTGTCATTTCTGACTTGTGTGAAAAATTTGAGGTCATTCGGACTTGATTTGATAGTTTTTGGCATCGTTTGTGGAATTTTGAAGTTTAGAAGTTCTTAAGCTTGAATCCGGGGTAATCTGGTGTTTTGATGTCGTTTTGAGTGATTCGAAGGTTCGACCAAGTTGGTATGATGTTATGGGATGTGTTGGTATATTTGGTTGAGGTCCCGATGGCCTCGGGTGAGTTTTGGGTGGTTAACGGACCATTTTTGGCTTTTGGAGGATGGCTGATAACTGCTGGTATTTTTCTTTTGGTTTCCTTATACGCGATCGCATGAGTATATTCGTGATCGCGTAAGCTTATTTGGGGCATACGTTAGTTTCTTCTACGCGATCATGGAGTTAGGGATGCGATCGCATATGTGTGTGAGGTCGTGCTTCGCGAACGCGTGGTTAATGTCGCGTTCGCATAGGAGTAATAGAGCTGAAGAGGAGCTGAGGCGATTGCTCTACGCGATCACGTAAGGTAGGATGCGATCGCATAGGTTTGTGTGCCAGTGGTTCGCGAATGCATGGTGAATTTCGCATTCGCATAGAGTAAAAATGTGGGGCAGCCTGTTTGTGCTTTGCGTTCGCGTGGCTATTTCTGCGATCGCGATGAAGGATATCAAGGCAGCAGTGTTAAATTTCAAAATCGAGGGTTTGAACCCATTTTTCATATTTTGTGCTAGAGACCATGGAATTGGGTGATTTTTGAAGGGATTTTTAGAGAGGTGATTGGGTTAAGTGTTTCTCACTTGGTTTTGGTTAAATCCCATGATTCACCTTTAATTTTGTCATCTAATTTGTGATTTAGGGTGAAAACTTGAAGAAGAAGATGAAGTGTTCTTGAGTTATGATTTTGGGGGGGTTTGAATGGGATTTTGTGTCGGATTTGAGTAAATTTGGTATGGTTAGACTCTTGAGTGAATGGGCTTTCGGGTTTTGTGACTTTTGTTGGATTTCGAGACGTGGGCCCAGGGGGCCGAGTTTGAGCCGATTTTGGATTTTTGTTATAATTTGGCATTTTCTTGTGGAATTGGTTCCTTTAGCCTATATTGATCGTATTGTGTTGCTTGTGGCTAGATTTGGGATGTTCGGAGGCTGAGTTATGAGGCAAGGGCATCGCGAAGTAGAATTTTTGCTCGGTTTGAGGTAAGTAACGCATTCAAACTTGGTTCTGAGGGTTTGAAAACCCGGATACTTGTTATGTGGTTAGTATTTAGGTGACGCACATGCCAAGTGACGGGCGTGCGGGCGTGCATCGTGAGAATCGTGACCTGGTTCATTCCATGGCACCGTTTAGTGACTCTTTATTGTTGATATCCGTGTTTCCATTGTGTGATAAAGTAAATGAGTTGTAAATCATGTTAAATATCATGTTAGGGCTTTACGTTGATACTGTTAGGACTCCTAGTGTTCGTTTCTTGCTGTCATCTCACTGATTCATTGATATTCTGTAGTCGGTCATATTCATGCATTTCACATCATATCTCAGTCTCAGTTGTTATTTATTGGCACATCATATCATTGTTCTGGGCTAGTTTTCATGGCATTGTGAGCCCGTGGGTGAGACTGGAGAGTGATGACTGAGTGAGGTTGAGAGTCTGATTATGAGTAACAGTTATGGGATCGGGTAGCACGCCACAGCGGTTATATTGATTTCTAATAGCACTTGGGCTGAAGGAGCCCCTCCGGAGTCTATACACATCCACAGTGAGCGCAGTTGATATTATTATTAGGAGATGGATCTTCTCCATGATGCTGGATTGGCCTATGTCCTCGGTACTGGAGACTGATAATCAGTGATGTATATATTCCGGGATGGATCTTCCATGGGCCGTGTGAGCCATATACAGTACCGAGTGGTTGTGAGGTTATTATATTACTTGGAGATGGATCTTCTCCATAGGGCTGGATTAACCTTCCTCAGTACTGAGTGACTCCTGTCGGAGATGTATATAATCTGGGATGGATCTTCCCTGGACCGTATAAGCCATATACAATACTGAGTGGACGAGCACTGAGAGTGTGAGCACATGAGATATTAAGCATGGTGCATCACATACAGCATGTGCATTGGCATGTAGATGTAGCAGAGTTCTATTCTTTACCTTGTTCGTATCTGCTCTATCCTACTGTTTCAGCTGCCTGTTAATTGAAAGCATGGCTACGTTTCAGCACATATATTTCCATTATTTCTGTTACGGTTGAGTTCGTCACTACCTTTCAGTCCATAGTTTGGACTCGTTACTTACTGAGTTTGTGTACTCACGTTACCCCCTGCACCTTGTGTGCAGATTCAGGCACTTTTGGTCCCCGTGGCGGTCGCTAATTGAGGCTTCAGGCTTTAGGAGACTATCGAGGTATCTGAACGGCGTTTGCAAGCCTTGACTCTCCATCTTTATCTCCAGATGTATTTCTGTTTGTTCCTTTAAACATTGTAATATACTATATTCTCCTCTAGATGCTCATACACTCAGTGATACCCCGGTTTTGGGCTGTTGTATCAAAAATTGGATTTTATTATGTTTTCAAAAAAGTTCCTTAATGAAATATTGCTTCCATGTTTATTATTTAAAAATACTTTAGCGGTGTTGGATTATTGAGTTGAGGCTATACTAGTTCCACGTTAAGCGCCATCATGACGGGTCGAGTTTTGGGTCGTGACAAGTTGGTATCAGAGCCTAGGTTACATAGGTCTCACGAGTCATAAGCGGGTTTAGTAGAGTCTTGCGGATCGATACGGAGACGTCTGTACTTATCTCCGAGAGGCTGCAGAACTTTTAGGAAAAACTTCACATTCTTGAATTCTTGTCGTGCAAATCTGTTGATTTTGGTAACTAAAATTATGTTATTCTATTCTCTCACAGATGGTGAGGACACGTGCTACTGGGCAGGACAGACAGCCACCAGTTAGGGCCTCGAGAGGCCGAGGTCGCGGTCGAGACAGTGGTAGGGGAAGAGGTGTAGCCCGCACAGCAGCTAGAGCAGCACCTGTAGATCCACCAGTTGCCCCAGTTCAGGATCATGTTCCAGTTGTAGATGCACCAGGTGGACCAGCCCAGGCACCAGTTGTGCCTATTGTTATCTCGAGTCTTCAGGAGGCCCTAGCTCAGATTTTGACCGTGTGCACCAATCTTGCTCAGGCGGTCTTTGTTCCGGCCGCAGCAGCTACTGCTCAGGCTGGGGGAGGTGCTCAGACTCCCGCACACCTGAGCAGGTGGTACAGGGACTTCAGACACTGGGGTTACCACCAGGCCAGCCGGTTGCAGCTGCTCAAGACTATGTGGTTCCTGTCATGCCTGATGATAAGCAGCGTAGATTATAGAGGTTTGGTAGACTTCAGCCTCCGACTTACAGCGGTGCAGAGGGCGAGGATGCCCAGGGTTTCTTGGATAAGTGTTAGAGGATTCTTCGTACAATTGGTATTTTGGAGACCAGTGGGGTCTCGTTCACTACTTTTCAGTCCTCTGAAGTTGCCTTCACTTGGTGGGAGGCTTATGAGAGGCGTAGGCCAGTTGGTGCAGCGTCCCTTACATGGCAGGAGTTCTCCGTCCTCTTCCTGGAGAAGTATGTGCCGCAGTCTCGCAAGGAGGAGCTGCTTAGATAGTTTGAGCAGCTACGTCAGGACGACATGACTATAACGCAGTACGAGATGAGATTTTCTAATTTAGCTCGTCACTGTTTGGTTGGTTCCCACGGACAAGGAGAGGATCAGGAGGTTCGTTGATGGCCTCGCATATCAGACATAGATACTTATGACTAGAGAGAGAGTGCCTAGTGCTACTTTTGAGGAGGTTGTTGACATCGATCGGGAGATAGATTCTGTTCACCGCCAGGAGCGGGTTGAGAGGGAGGCGAAGAGGCCTCGAGGATCAGGTGGTTTTGGTGGTGTTCCTTCTGGAGGTCAGTTTCACCAAGGCAGGGGTCGTCCCTACAGGCATGCTCAGACGGCTCATCCAGTTCACCGTGGTGCATCATCTGGCCATGGTTCTCACAGTTCTCAGCAGGGTCACTCATCTCTCAGTGCTCTTCCAGCTCAGAGTTCATCTCATGCACCATCAGCTCAGGGTTCATCTATGCCTAGTCCTTCTAGCGGTCATCCCGGTGCTTGGGGATAACTTCAGTCCCCACCGCCAATTACAAGGTGAGGTTGCTTTGAGTGTGGAGATCTGGGTCATATCAAGAGATATTGTCCCCGCCTTTTGGGAGGTTCATCTCAGTAGAGGAGTCAGCCTTCGACTTCAGCACCAGTCACTTCACCACCTGCCCAGCCAGCTCGGGTGGAGGCCAGTCAGCTAGGGGTCGACCTAGAGAGGGAGGCCGATCAGGTGGCGGTCAGGCACGTTTCTATGCACTCCCTACCACACCCGATGCTATTGCTTCAGATGCTGTGATCACAGGTATTATCTCAGTTTGCCATAGGGATGCCTCTGTATTATTTGATCCTGGTTCCACTTTTCCATATGTGTCGTCCTATTTTGCTTATTGTTTGGACATGCCCCGTGAGACTCTAGTTTCATCTGTTCGTGTATCTATGCCGGTGGACGATACTATTATCGTGGACCGTGTGTACCGGTCGTGTGTAGTGACTATTGGGGGATTGGAGACTAGAGTTGATCTGTTTCTGCTTAGTATGGTTGACTTTGACGTGATATTGGGCATGGATAGATTGTTTCCGTATAGTGCTATTCTGGACTGTTACGCTAAGATGGTGACGTTAGCAATGCCGGGGTTGCCACCGATTGAGTGGCGAGGTTCATTGGATTATATTCCCAGTAGGGTGATTTCATTCTTGAAGGCCTAGCGGATGGTTGGGAAGGGTTGTCTTTCTTATTTGGCCTTTGTGAGGGATGTCAGTGCAGAGGCTCCTACCATTGATTCAGTTCCGGCGGTGCGAGATTTTCTGGATGTGTTTCCTGCAGACCTGCTGGGCATGCCGCCGGATAGGGATATCGACTTCGGTATTGATGCGGTGCCGGGCACTCAGCCCATTTCTATTCCATCATATCGTATAGCACCGGCAGAGTTAAAGGAATTGAAGGAGCGGCTTTAGGAACTCCTTGATAAGGGATTTATTCGACCTAGTGTGTCACCTTAGAGTGCACCAGTTCTATTTGTGAAGAAGAAGGATGGCACCATGAGAATGTGCATTGATTACAAGCAATTGAACAAAGTCACCATCAAGAACAGGTATCCTTTGCCTCATATTGATGATTTATTTGACCAGCTTCAGGGAGCGAGGGTGTTCTCCAAGATTGATTTGAGGTTGGGGTATCACTAGTTGAAGATTAGGGACTCGGATATTCTTAAGACAACTTTCAGGACCCGATATGGTCATTATGAGTTCCTTGTGATGTCTTTTGGGCTTACCAACGCCCCACCAGCGTTCATGCATTTGATGAACAGCGTGTTTCAGCCTTATCTGGACTCATTTGTTATTGTATTCATTGATGATATTCTAGTGTACTCTCGCAGCCAGAAGGAGCACGCCGAGCATTTGAGAGTTATATTGCAGCGACTGAGGGAGGAGAAACTTTATGCCAATTTCTCAAAGTATGAGTTTTGGCTCAGTTCAGTAGCGTTCTTGAGACACGTGGTTTCCAGTGAGGGTATTCAGGTTGATCCGAAGAAGATAGAGGCGATTTAGAGTTGGCCCAGGCGGTCCTCAGCCATAGAGATTCGGATCCTTCTTGGTTTGGCCGGTTACTACCATCGGTTTGTTCAGGGTTTCTCGTCTATTGCATCACCCCTGACCAAATTGACCCAAAAGGGCGCTCCTTTCAGGTGGTCGGATGAGTGTGAGGCGAGCTTTAAGAAGCTCAAGACTGTCTTGACCACAGCTCTAGTGTTAGTTCTGCCATCAGCTTCTGGTTCTTATACAGCATATTGTGATACCTCTCGGATCGGTATCGAGTGTGTTTTGATGCAGGAGGGTAGAGTGATTGCTTATGCTTCGCGTCAGTTGAAGCCCCATGAGAAGAACTACCCTGTTCATGATTTGGAGTTGGTTGCCATTGTTCACGCATTGAAGATTTGGAGGCACTATCTCTATGGTGTGTCTTGTGAGGTGTTTACTGATAATCGTAGCCTCCAACACTTGTTCAAATAATCTCAATTTGAGGCCGCGAAGATGGCTGGAGTTGCTAAAGGACTATGATATTACCATTTTGTACCATCCGAGAAAGGCCAATCTGGTGGCCGATGCCTTGCGTAGGAAGGCAGTAAGTATGGGTAGTCTTGCATTCCTGCCTGTTGGGGAGAAACCTCTTGCAGTTGATGTTCAGACTTTGGCCAATCGGTTTTTGAGATTGGATATTTCGGAGCCCAGTCGGGTCCTAGCTTGTGTGGTTTCTCGGTCTTCCTTGTTTCATCGTATTAGAGAGCGCCAGTTTGATGATCCTTATTTGCTTGTCCTCAAGGACAAGGTTCTGCATGATGATGCCAGAGATGTGACTATTGGTGATGAAGGGGTATTGAGGATGCAGGGCCGGATATGTGTGCCCAATGTTGATGGGCTACGGGAGTTGATTCTTGAGGAGGCCTATAGTTCGCGATATTCCATCCATCCGGGTGTCACGAAGATGTATCAAGATTTGAGACAACACTACTGGCGGAGGAGAATGAAGAAAGATATAGCGGGGTTTGTAGCTCGGTGTCTCAACTGTCAGCAGGTGAAATATGAGCATCAGAGATCGGATGGCTTGCTTCAGAAGATAGAGATTCCAGAGTTGAAGTGGGAGAGGATCACCATGGATTGCGTAGTTGGGCTCTCACGGACTTCTAGGAAGTTCGATGCTATTTGGGTGATTATGGATCGGCTGAACAAGTCCGCGCACTTCATTCCTGTGAGCACTACCTATTCTTCAGAGCGGTTGGCTGAGATTTACATCAGAGAGATTGTTCGTCTTCATGGAGCGCCATTTTCTATCAGTTCAGACAGAGGCACGCAGTTTACATCACAGTTTTGGAGGGCCGTGCAGCGAGAGTTGGGCACTCAGGTTGAGTTGAGCATAGAATTTCACCCTCGGACGGAGGACAGTCTGAGCGCACTATTCAGATATTGGAGGACATTCTACGCACTTATGTCATTGATTTTGGGGTTCATTGGACCAGTTTCTGCCACTCGCGAAGTTTGCTTACAACAACAGTTATCAGTCGAGTATTCAGATGGATCCGTATGAGGCTTTATATGGGAGGCGGTGTAGATCTACAAAGGGTTGGTTTGAGCCGGGTGAGGCTAGGCTTTTGGGCACAGACTTAGTTCAGGATGCATTGGTGATAAGGTGAAATTGATTCAGGAGCAACTTCGCACGGTGCAGTCAAGGCAGAAGAGTTATGGTGACAGAAATGTCCGTGATGTGTCTTACATGGTTGCGGAGAAGGTTTTGCTGAAGATTTCACCCATGAAGGGTGTTATGAGGTTTGGAAAGAAGGGCAAGTTGATCCCTCGGTATATTGGGCCGTTTGAGGTGCTTCGAAGGATTGGGGATGCAACTTATGAGCTTGATTTTCCACCTAGCTTGTCGGGGATGCATCCAGTATTTCATGTTTCTATGCTCCAGAAGTACATCTGTGATCCATCTCATGTTTTGGATTTCAGCACGGTTCCGAAAGTTGAGATCAAAGGTTATAGCTTCAATGAAAGTGCAGTGGAGAGGTCAGCTCGTGGAGAAGGCTACTTGGGAGACCGAGCGGGAGATGTGGAGCACATATCCACACCTATTTATGGCTCCAGGTATGTTTCTAAACCCGTTCGAGGACGAACGTTTGTTTAAGAGGGGGGATGTAACGACCAGGCCGGTCGTTTCGAAAGTTATAGCCCTGTTCCCCCATCTCCTGCTTCTTTTGTATTCTTCAGCTATATTTTGTCTTACCGGGTTAGTTGGTTCAGGTCCAGAGTGGTTCTGGAGTGAGTTGAGACACTTATTCTCTTATTTGAGAGCTTAAGTTGGAAGAGTTAACCGGATGTTGACTTATGTGTAAATGACCTCGGATTTGAATTTTGATGGTTCCTTTAGCTCTGTTAGGTGATTTTGGACATAAGAGCACGTCCGGAATGTAATTTGGAGGCTCGTGGTAGAATTAAGCTTGAATTGGCGAAAGCTAGAATTTTGGCGATTTGGACTGGTATTGGAAATTTTTATATCGAGGTCGGAATGGAATTTCGGAAGTTGGAGTAGGTTCGTGGTGTCATTTCTGACTTGTGTGTAAAATTTGAGGTCATCGGACGTGATTTGATAGGTTTCGGCGTCGTTTGTGGAATTTGGAAGTTCAGAAGTTCTTAGGCTTGAATCCGGGGGTAATTTGGTGTTTTGATGTCGTTTTGAGTGATTCTAAGGTTCGACTATGTTGGTATAATGTTATGGGATGTGTTGGTATGTTTGGTTGAGGCCCGAGGGCCTCGGGTGAGTTTTTGGTGGTTAACATATCATTTTTGGTTTTTGGAGGATGGCTGATAGCTGCTGGTATTTTTCTTCTAGTTTCCTTATACGCGATCGCGTAAGCTTATTTGGGGCAGAGGTGAGTTTCTTCTACGCGATCAACGGATATTTAAATGATTCTAATACACTCTCCAAGGACCGGTGTGAAACTGGTGTGAAATAAAATACATCATCTATTTGAAAATACATGAACAGATTTGTAAATCTAAAGCTACCAAGATCAACAGGAAGCTATGACTGGAACGCAGGTACATCTCCAATGTCAACTACCGCCATACACAGCAACATCAACATCCAAAATCTGCACGCAAGGTGTAGAAGTGTAGTATGAGTACAACCGACCTCATGTACTCAATAAGTAACAAACATAACCTTAGGTTGAATGTAGTGACGAGCTTGTACAAAGGTCAGAGTCCATACCAATAGCCAGTAACAATCCATAACAATATAATTAAAGCAGCACAGGTAATGACTCAATGATAAAATGCTCAACTCGTTTACAATTCCGAAAAATAAACATTTTCTTTTCAATTATAAAAGTAAAACCCAAATCTTTTGCCAAAATCACCGAAAATATGAGTAAGTCTGAAATCTGTGTTTTTTCTCAAAAACTTTAACAACAGGTAAGAATTTTCATTATCAGATGGCATGAGGAAAAATGCTTCTCTATGCCTACATATCAAGTATGCATGTCCAATGCAATGCAGCACAGTGCTGAACTCATGTACTCACACTCTCAGAGTACTCAATCTCACAGTCTCGCATTTCCACCCATCACGCTTGCTATACATTACACTCAGTAACTTGGCACTATATCGGGCAGATCCAAGCCAAATATAAATAACCACTAGTGCACAGTCACTCAGTACTGTATATGGCCAATCCAACCCAGGGAAGATCCATCCCAAATATATATACATAATAATTGACATTCACTCACTCAGTACTGTATAAGGCCAATCCAGTCCATGAAAAATCCATCCTAAAATTGTAAATGATTCGGGCAAGATCCATACCCAACGATGATCCATCCCTCAATATAATATCAACTGCGCTAACTGTGGGGGTGCAGACTCTGGAGAGGCTCCTTCAGGCCAAGCGATATATAAAGCCAATATGGCCTACCGCGGCGTGTAGTCCGATCCCATAATAATAAAGCCTATAAGGCCGGCTGCGGCGTGCAGCCCCGATATATATATATATATATATA
>NW_017670978.1:285317-346530 GCF_001879085.1 Nicotiana attenuata | reverse complement strand
ATATATATATATGGCATGCTACAACGTGCAGCCCGATCCCATACTCATCCCTCACAACCAGGCCCTCGGCCTCACTCAGTCTCAATCTCTCCAGTCTCTCGGGCTCACAAATGTCATGAAAATCAGCCCAAAAACATGATATGATGTATCAATAAATAGCAACAGAGATTGAGATATGATATGAAATGAATGAATATGACTGAGTACGAAATTTCAATTTAAACGTATAATTCAATAGCAAAAATAACCTCAGTGGGTACCAATAATGCCAACATATGCCTAAGCATGATTTCTAACATGAGTCACAATTTAGTCTCTCTAACACATAGCAAATACATGGAAAAATAACAATTCATTTGACTTCACAGCTCCACGGAATATTTTGAGTAACAATTTCTACGGTGCACGCCCTCACGATCCTCACCTAGCATGTGCGTCACCTCCAAACTAATCACATAATATGTATAATCAGTGTTCATACTCTCAGCTCCAAGTTTAGAAGTGTTACTTACCTCAAACCAGGAAATTCTTTATTCCAATAAGCCTTTGCCTCGCGAATTGGCCTTCGAACGTCTCGTATCTAGTCACAATTAATTCGAAACAGTCGACACAAATTTTAGTCAATTTCATATAATACTAAATTTTCCAACAAAAATATGAAATTCAACTAAAAAATCATCAGTGGGGCCCATGTCTCGAAACCCGACAAAAGTTAAAAAATATGAACGCCCATTCAACCACGAGCCTAACCATACAAATTTTACCAAATTCTGACATCAACTCGACCTCCAAATCATGAAATCTTATTTTCAAATCCCTAGGCCCAAATTCTCAAATTACACCTCAAAAAATGTAATCTAGTGGAAATATTCGATGATAATTCAATATTATTGACTAAAGATCACAAATGACTTACCTCATGATTTCTCGTGAATTCCCTTTGAAAAATCCCCCCAACCGAGTGTTTGAAGTCCAAAAATGAGAAATGGGCCTAAAAAAACACTACTCAATAAAAACACTAATCAGGTCGTTAAAAGCCCATTTCCCGTCGCTAATAGTGCCAAATTTAGTCGCTAAAGGTGCGCACTAGAACCTGTTGTACCAGCAATATTTATTTTAACTAAAAAGGCTCTAACTTCATCATACGAACTCGGAATTCGACGATTCTTGTTCCTATGAGTCAAAAATAATAAACGAACCTAGTCATTCAATCGAAACTCATTTCCCAGCTCATTTGCTCAATGCGATGCCAATATAAAGCCAATAGTGTCTGCTCCGACGTGCAGCCCGATCCCATAATCATCACTCACAATCAGGCCCTCGGCCACACCCAGTCATCAATCTCTCAAGTCTCCCGGGCTCACAAATATCATGAAAATCAGCCCAAAAACAATAATATGATGTATCAAGAAATAGCAATAGAGACTGAGATATGATATGAAATGAATGAATATGACTGAGTGCCAAATTTCAATTTAAACATATAATTCAATAGCAGAAATGACCTCAATGGATACCAACAATGCCAGCATATGCCTAAGCATGATTTCTAACATGAGTCACAATTTTGTTTCTCTAACTTAGCAAATACATGGAAAAATAACAAGTCATTTGACTTTACAGCTCCACGAAATCAATTGAGTCACAATTTCTATGGTGCACGCCCACACGCCCGTCACCTAGCATGTGCGTCACCTCAAAACCAGTCACATAATATGTATAATCAGGGTTCATACCCTCAGCTCCAAGTTTAGAAGTGTTACTTACCTCAAACCATGGAATTCTTTATTCCAATAAGCCTTTGCCTCTCGTATTGGCCTCCGAACGTCTCGTATCTAGTCACAATTAATTCAATACAGTCAACACAAATTTTAGGAATCAATTCCATATGAAAATACTAAATTTTCAAACAAAAATTCGAAATTCAACTCAAAAATCATTAGTGGGTCCCACGTCTCGGAACCCGACGAAAGTTATAAAAATATGATCGCCCATCCAACCACGAGTCCAACCATACAAATTTTACCAAATTCCAACATCAACTCGACCTCCAAATCCTCAAATCTTATTTTCCAATCCCTAGGCCCAAATTCTCAAATTACACCTCAAAATCACGTAATCTAGTCGGAATATTCGATGATAATTCAATATTATTGACAAAAGATGATCACAAATGACTTGCCTCAAGATTTCTCGTGAATTCCCTCTGAAAAATTGCCCCCATCCGAGTGTTTGAACCAAAAATGAGAAATGAGCCTAAAAAAATTGCTCAATAAAAACACTAATCTGGTCGCTAGCTAAAATCCCAATTCCCGTCGCTAAAAGTGCCAAATTTAGTCGCTTAAGGTGCGCACCAAAACCTGTTGCACCAGCAATATTTATTTTCACTAAAAAGGCTTTAACTTCATCATACGAACTCGAAATTCGACGATTCTTGTTCCTATGAGTCATAAATAATAATACGTACCTAGTCGTTCAATCGAAACTAAATTCAGAGCTCATTTTCTCAATGTTATACCAACTTCGCTCGTTAAACAACTAACTTAAGCTTCAATGTAAAAACCTAATCGCGACTTGATGAAATTAGACCAAACATTCCAGATCATTCCTATAATTCATTATCAAACACTGGGAAGTGTCGAAATCGAATTTTGATCTCTTGAAGTAAAAAATGGACATTTGGATTTACATGCTTATGCTCGAAACACCAAACACGTTAAAAAAACCCATCCAAAACTCATCCGAGCCCTATCGGACCCCAACCAAGTATACTAACAAGTCCCAAAACATGATACCAACTTATTCGATGCCTCCAATTACAATAAACAACAGTAAAATACGAATCACACCCCAATTCAAGCTTAATGAAAACCAACAAATTCCAAATTCTAAATTTTATGCCGAAACCTATCAAATCAAGTCCGATTGACCTCAAATTTTGCACACAAGTCATAAATGACATAACGGACCTATCAAAATTACCAGAACTGGATTCTGACCCCGATATCAATAAAGTCAACTCCCGGTCAAACTTCCAAACCTTCCATTTTCAACTTTCGTTATTTCAAGCCAAAATCAAGTACGGACTTTCAAATAATATCCGGACGCACTCCTAAGTCCAAAATCACCATGCGGAGCCATTGGAACCATCAAAACTCCATGCCGGAGTCGTTTGCACAAAAGTCAAACTTCGGTCAACTCTTTTCATTTAAGCTTGTAAACAAGGATTGTCCTTTCAATTTAATTCTGAATCATCCGAAAACCAAAGCCGACAATTCACACAAGTCATAATACATATTACGAAGATGCTCAAGACTTCAAATTGTTGAACGGGACGTAAAGAACCAAGTTTAGAAGTGTTACTTACTTCAAACTGTGCAATTCTCAATTCCAACTAGCCCTTGCCTAGCGAATTGGCCTTTGGACGCCTCGAATCTAGTCACAAATCATTCGATACAATCAACATGAGGTATATGAATCAATTCCATATGAAAATGTAAGTTTCCAAATAAAATCTGAAAAGTCAACTCAAAAGTCAACAATGGAGCTCACATCTCAAAACCAAACAAAAGTTACAAAATACAAACGCCCATTTAACCATGAGTTCAACCATACTAAATTTACCAAATTCCGACATCAACTCGACCTCCAAATCCTAAACTTTTATTCTCAAATCCCTTGGCCCAAATTCTCGATTTCTAAAACTTTTAATTTTCCAACTTTCGTTGTTTCAAGCCAAATTCGACTACGGACTTCCAAATAAATATCCGGACACACTCCTAAGTCCAAAATCACCATACGGAGCTATTGAAACCATCAAAATTCCATTCCGGAGTCGTTTGCACAAAAGTCAAACTTCGGTCAACTCTTTTCATTTAAGCTTGTAAACAAGGATTGTCCTTTCAATCCTTTAAGTAGTTTACCCTAATTCGAATTTCCCGAAACTACGTAACCCCCGAAACTACGGTACCAACTACTAAACTACCAACGTAACTTAGTAAGTACCTTAAAAACTAAAGTACTAGGTAAAATGGGGGTAACGACGTACCTAGGAAACTTACCTAACTAAAACGTAACCGGACGGTACGGGTTAACGTTAACTAAGTTTTACGTACCCCCGTTGTTTAAAACCGTAACCGTTTCCTTAACCCGTTCGGAACTAGTACGTTTCCGAAACCTCTAAACCCTGGAACGTCCTTCGAAACTTACGGGCAATTGGGACCCTTAGTCCGGACGTTCGGTAGGGTACGGACGTAACGGCCAAACTACCAAGGGGGTTACTCATTCGATACAATCAACATGAGGTATATGAATCAATTCCATATGAAAATGTAAGTTTCCAAATAAAATCTGAAAAGTCAACTCAAAAGTCAACAGTGGAGCTTACGTCTCAGAACCAAACAAAAGTTACAAAATACAAACGCCCATTTAACCATGAGTTCAACCATACCAAATTTACCAAATTCCGACATCAACTCGACCTCCAAATCCTAAATTTTTATTCTCAAATACCTTGGCCCAAATTCTCAATTTCTAAAACTTCTAATTTTCCAACTTTTGCTGTTTCAAGCCAAGTTCGACTACGGACTTCCAAATAAATATCCGGACACACTCCTAAGTCCAAAATCACCATACGGAGCTATTGGAACCATCAAAATTTCATTCCGGAGTCGTTTACACATAAGTCATCATCTAGCCAATTCAACTTCAACTTTTAATCTTGAAACTAAGTGTCCCAATTCATTCCGAAACATCCCCGACTAGTCACATAATCACAATTGAGCTTAAAATAAGCAGTAAATGGGGGAACGAGACTGAAATACTCAAAACAACCGGCTGGGTCGTTATATTCTCCCCCTCTTAAACGAACGTTCTTCCTCGAATGAGTTTCGAACCATACCTGAAGTCTCAAATAGGCATGGACATCGGCTCTGCATCTCCCGCTCAGTCTCCCAGGTAGCTTCTCCCACTAGATGGCCTCTCCACTACACCATCACTAAAGCTATGTTCTTTGACCTCAACTTTCAAACCTGCCGGTCCAAAATGGCCATACTATTCCACATAATAAGTCAAATTACCATCCAACTGAACCGTAATGAAATCCAAAACATCAGACGGATCTCTGACATACTTTCCGAGCATGGATACATGAAATACTGGATGAATACTTGATAGACTAGGAAGAAATGCAAGTTTATAAGCCACCTCTCCAATCCTCTCAAGTACCTCAAAAGGCCTAATATACCGAGGGCTCAACATGCCCTTCTTCTCGAACCTCATCACACCCTTCATAGGTGAAACTCTGAGTAATACCTTCTCCCCCACCATGTACGCACATCACAAACCTTCTGATTGACATAACTCTTCTGTCTAGACTGTGCCGTGGGAAGCCGATCCTGAATCAACTTAACCTTGTCAAAAGCATCCTAAACTAAATAAGTACCCTATAGTCTAGCCTCACCCAGCTCAAACCAACCCAACAAAGATCACACCGTTTCCTCTACAAAGCTTCATACGGAGCCATCTGAATGCTCGATTGGTAGCTGTTGTTTTAAGCAAACTCTGCAAGCGGTAGAAACTGATCCCAAGAAGCCAAAAATCTATGACACAAGCACGTAGCATATCTTCCAATATCTGAATAGTGCGCTCGGAATGTCGGTCCGTCTAAGGGTAAAATGTTGTACTCAACCTCTTTGATAGTTTGATCGTTATCCCCCGTCTAACTCAACTATTCGACTGTACGACTATTGTGATTGTGAGAGAAAGGAGGGATGGCACGAAATTGCTAGTTTTCTTTATATTCTCATTGAAGAAAGCAAATTTACAAGGTTTCAAGAGTGTGGTAGCTCGACCCTCGGTAGAGTGGCAAAACTATGAACGAATGGGTTAGGCGAAAAGGGGAGGTGGGGATCACCTCTAACAACCGTATGCTTTTGAGTCTAGATTTTCACTCTCGACTTTCTCCATGTAAGGAAAAAGATTGTGGTTCGGTTTCACAGCGTGCTTCTTTTATCCCATCAATCAACGCCTGCTGCACAAAAAGAAGAAAGAGACCCGAGGTTATAGTATAGATAGGGAGTGAAAGTTCAGTGACTAACTCTCGCTGCACTGCTCTCCAAAACTACGAAGTAAACTGCGTGCCCCGATCCAAAATTATGGACAGGGGCACAGCATGAAGGCGAACAATCTCGCGGATATAAATCTCAGCCAAATCGCTCCGAAGAATAAGTAGTCCCAACTGGAATAAAATGCACGGATTTGGTCAACCAATCTATAATCACCCAAATAGCATCAAACTTCCTCAAAGTCCGTGGGAGTCCAACTACGAAGTCCATGGTGATACACTCCCATTTCCACTCCGAAATTTCAAGCTTTTGAAGCAATCCGCCCGGTCTCTGGTGCTCATACTTCACCTGCTGACAATTAAGGCACCGAGCTACAAACCCCACTATATATTTCTTCATTATCTTCCACCAATAGTGTTGCCTCAAGTCCTGGTACATCTTTACGGCACCCGGATGAATGGAATGCCGCGAATTGTGGGTCTTCTCAAGAATCAACTCACACAACCCATCTACATTTGGCACACAAATTCGATCTTGCATCCTCAACACCCCATCATCTCTAATAGTAATATCTTTGGCATCGCCGCGCTGAACTGTGTCCTTAAGGACAAGCAAATGAGGATCATCATACTTGTGCTCTCTTATGCAATCATATAAGGAAGACCGAGAAACCACATAAGCTAGAACCCGACTAGGCTTCGAAATATCTAATCTCATGAACTGATTAACTAAGGCATGAACATCTGATGCAAGTGGCCTCTCACCAATAGGAATAAATGCAAGACTACCCATACTCACCGCCTTTCTACTCAAGGCATCGGCCACTACATTGACCATCCCGGGGTGATACAAAATAGTAATATCGTAGTCCTTTAAAAACTCTAACCATCTGTGCTGTCTGTAATTTAGATCCTTTTGTTTGAATAAGTGTTGTAGACTCCGATGATGCGTAAATACTTCACAAGACACACCGTAGAGATAGCGCCTCCAAATCTTTAATGCATGAACAATTGATAGAATTTAAGGGTCCACCAAACTCTATAGAGAACCAGGTTCTCTATCAAGTTCAACAGAACACAAGCACATTGCAGTAAGTAAATGACACAGAGGAATTTTACGTTAAAAATTCCCAGCTCAATGGGGTTAAAAACAACGACCTATCCTTGTAGGATTTCAACTTCACTACTGAGCAATCTTTAGATTACAACCTATTGTAACCTAGGAATTAACCTCTTAATCCCTCACTAACTTGTAACTACACTATTACAAGCCACTTTGTAATAACTCTATTACAAAGAATTAATCACTCACTAACTTGTAACAACACTATTACAAGCCACTTTGTAATAACTCAATTACAGAGACTTCACAACTCGACTAACTCTAGCCAAGACACAAACACAAGGATTTATGATTTACAAAGGGTTTCCTACACAATGCTTCTAAGTAAGATAATTAGGAATCATAAGTAAGAACTTTAACAAAGATACAACACAACTAAGGACATATAATAACTCAATATGGGGAACTGGTCCGTTGCTATGTTGTTCTTTGTTCTTAATGCCCTTGAGAATCACTTGCAAGATGGACACATACTTGAGAGAATGCTTAATCAGTTCTTGAATGTGCAAGTGATTTGTTTTACCTTCGCTTGATGTTAATATCTCATTTGTGACATCACTTGGATGATGCAAGCATGTTAGGTGAAGGGCATTGCCTATAAAGTTAACTGCTGCATTGTTTCTGCATTGTAGCGTGTGTAGGCAGCATCTTTACAGCTGGGGGAGTTGACTTGTATAGTCACCTGGGGATCTGGTAGGGACCTGTTCCCTCAGTTGTTCATTCTGCTGTTCCTTTGACTCTGAAGAGTTGAATTGTGTCCCTAACTGGAAACTTGTTGATCTTAAGTTCTTGAGGATGTGTAACAGGTTCCTTATCTGGTTCTTAACAGTAAGTTTGTTAGATCATTAAAGCATAACAAGGATAAACATATAACCTATCAATTCCCCCCTTTTTGTTGATGACAAACTTATAATTCAAGTTCCCCCTAAGAACTAGAATGACATTCGCATTTCCTGTATTCCCCCAGAATCTATTCCCCATCTTGTTCCCCCTCAATTATTTTCCCCCTTTTGGCATAAAAAAAATCAGTAGCAAGCATTAAGCAAAAAATGTTCAGCTTAGTTAACTCATGCCACATGTGTGCTCACAAACATGACTAAAAACAGAACATAAGAGTAATGCATACACAACAAAAGGAGGAGGCTTCATTAATATTTGGATTTTTTAAGCAGGGAGTAGTTCCAATGTTTCCAAAAACATCCACAAAATAAAAACAGCAAAAACAAAAGTGCCAGTCATAAACATCATCAGAACTAAAACAAAGGACAGACACTAAGAACTTGACACTTGGGAAAGGGACACTGTTTAGGGAGCACTGGAAGGGAAAGGCCCAGATGAAGAGGCAATGGTTCTAAGAAGGATGTCTATTCGAGCATTAGCTAACACCTGCTCGTTGAGCAGTCTCTCCTTCAGGTCCTCAACCTGTTTCCTGAGGTCGGCATTTTCCTTGGTCAGACGGGCAACCTCTATGCTTTAAGAGCTGCTAGAACCAGGTGCCCCTTGAAGCTGACTTAGCTGACCCTCAAGAATGGAATTCCCTGCCTTCAGCAAGAGGGAGCAAGACCTTGTTCACTATTTCAGACAATAATTGGTACACCGAAAGGAGGGCCTTCTTCTGTGCCCGTTCCCCGTCCTGAACTACCGCATCCTTCAAGATAGAATTTCTAAAGTTCTAAGAGCAGGTTCCCTTAACAGAAGACAAACCCTCAGCAGGAACTCCCAAAATAGATCTCAGCATAGTAGAGTCCATCATAAAATCAACACCGTTCACCATCATACAAATATAATCGTCCTCATATAAAGAAGTCGGCATAAAAACTCTGCACTTCTTCCTCATACACTTTGGGACTGTCACCTGTGAACAGGTGTGTCCACTATTGAAATTCACAGTTTTCCACCAATTGACGCATGCCAGCCATATCCAGAATCAGAGGCAAATGTACGGCCCTACAGCACTTTTAGATTCTTCAATTTCTCCTTCCCGGACCCCTGGGTTACATCAACCTTGACCTTCTTTGAGGAACCAGGTTCCTCACTAGCACCAGCCTTCCTTTTCATTGATTTCCGTGCACTCTTTCCTTTTTCAGCAGATGACACTTTTTCAACGGACTTCCCAACCAGACGCTCACTTCAACCAGATTGTTACTAGATTTTTCACCCTCGACATTTCTCACACCCATCTCACCTTCTTTTTCACCAGATTTTTCACCCTCAACCCTTCTTAACTCCTTTCTAACCATAGAAGACTCCATTTTGGCCTTTGGAACGTGAGGGTTCATTGAGGACTTACGAACCAAGGAACCAGGTTCCTCTTCGACCTCATCATCAACATTCACAACTTGTGCAGGAGGCACTTCCTTTTTATTGACAACCTTTCCATCTTTCACAAGTCTCCTCTTCTTCTTTTCCTTTTTATTTTTCCTTAAAACAGACTCAAATTCTTCGATGTGGACAGTTATGAATGTGACTGAGGGGGGTTATTTAATAGGGGTAAGGAACCGGTTAGGAGTTGGTGGCAATTTGGGTAGTTAGGTTGGTTCATAAAGAGGCGAGACGTCTGGGTTCAAATAGCGGGAAAGAAAAGAAACTAAAAATTATGACGTGGCACCGTTTCAACCGTTTAAAAGTTGTGCATGAAAGTATAGAGGAACTACTAACCTGTGTCGAGGGAACCAGATTCCCTAACAGTTTTTGCAAATGTAAGCCTCATCCTTTGACCAACATGCAATGCATTAGCTATTTTTTTTCTCTGTAATCATCATGCGTGTCTACTGTAACGGTATAGAGATGAGTTAGATTGTGCCAAAAAACACTTTTTGTCTATTTCACCTGTACAACTTTTTCGTCTGTTGGGTTTTATCAACCCCAGTGCCAAGCGATTTCTTTCAAAATGTTCTCTGCGTAATCTTTGGTGAATATATCAGCAATGTGATCCTCTGTGCTGCAAAATTTATGCAGATGAGCCCTTTTTCAACATTGTCTCTGAGGAAGTGATGACGCACATCAATGTGCTTTGTTCTCTTATGTTTAACTGGATTTTTAGCAATGTTGAGTGCACTTGTATTGTCGAACAGGAGGGGTACACAGTCAGAGAGCACTCCAAAGTCTTCCAACTGTTGTTTGATCCACAGCAATTGAGCACAGCAAGAAGTAGCTGCTACATATTCTGCTTCTACAGTTGAGAGTGCCACCGAGTTTTGCTTCCTTGTACCCCATGAGATTAGACAGGAACCCAAAAAATGTGCCATGCCAGAAGTGCTTTTCCTATCCGCTAGATACCCAGCATAGTCAGCATCAACATACCCTATTAAGTCAAAGTTATCTTCTGAGGTATAGTTGAGAACCAGGTCCTGCACCCTTTGAGATATCTTAGGATTCTCTTGGCTGCCTTCAGATGAGATTCCTTTGGATTAGATTGAAAACTCTATACATGGTCTCATTCACAGAGGAACCAGGTTCATCCATGTCCAGGCGAGTGGTTGTGGCAATGGGAGTATCAATGATTTTGATCCTTCCATGTCAAATCTCTTCAGCAGCTCCTTGATGTACTTTTGTTGACTTGTCGTTGTCCCCTTAGGAGTTTCCTTCACTTGTAAACCCAAGAAGAAATTCAATTCACCTATCATGCTCATTTCAGACTCACTTCCCATGAGTTTTGCAAATTCTTCACATAGAGAGTCAATTGTTGCTCCAAAGATGATTTCATCAACATAGATCTGCACAATGAGCAAGTTCCTTTCTCGTTCCTTTAGAAAAAGAGAGTTGTCGATTTTTCCTCTTGTAAAGCCATTTTCTAGAAGGAATTTTGACAACCTTTCATACCAAGCACGGGGAGCCTACTTTAACCCATAAAAAGCCTTGTCGAGTTTACAAACGTGCTTCCAAACTTATCAAGTTTGTTACTGAATACCCACTTGGTTCCTATAACAGTTCTGTCAGCAAGTCGTGGGACCAGGTTCCACACACTGTTCCTCTCAAATTGATGGAGCTCTTCTTGCATAGCTGTAATCCGGTCTGCATCTTTTAATGTTTCCTTGATATTCTTGGGCTCTATTTGAGAGAGAAAGACTGAGAAGGCAAATGAGTTTCTTGCCTTTAATCTGGTTTGAATTCCTGAATCAAGAGGAGTGATTATGTTTTGAAGATGGTCTGAGTTCTTGTGCTTCCAGTTGGACACCTGAATCTCATTAAGAGAGGATCCAGGTTCTTCTGGATTTGATCCATGTGTCTTGTTCCTCACCTCAGCAGTTGGAGTTCAATGTACATCATCCACAACTTTATTTTTTGCTTCAGATATTATGATTGTGGGACCAGGTTCCTCTATGTCGGCTGGAGTCTCATCTTTAGTTCTGAGGAAGAAGGTCCATGTAAATCTGGAGTAGTCATCCACAATGACGAAAATATGTACCTCTTTCCTTCTCTACTTGGCACCCTCATAGGTCCACATAGATCCATACGGAGGAGATCAAGTGGCCTTGAGATGCTAACTTCCTTTTTGGGCTTGAAAGAGGATCTGACTTGCTTTCTTTTTACACATGCATCATACACCCTGTGATCCTTGAAGCTTGACTTTGGCAGACCACGAACCAGGTCCTTCTTGACCAATTTGTTCAGCAGCGTGAAACTTGCATGACCCAACCTTCTGTGCCATAGCTCAGAATTATCATCAACACCACTCAAACAGCTAAGATCCCCATTTTGCAAGGACTCAAAGTTAGCAACATAGATGTTTTTGTATCTTTTGGCCACTAACATCACTTCACCAGTCACAAGATTTGTGACTATGCATATTTTAGATACAAATTCCACTTTTGTTACCCTTGTCACAGATTTGGGAAATACTCAGCAAGCTATACTTCAACCCCTTCACGTAGTACGCATTTTCAATAGAGTGGGAAAGAGACTTCCCAATCCTTCCAACTCCCAGAATGTATACCCTTCTTGCCATTTCCAAAGGATACACTCCCTCCCTGCAGGGCCTTCAGTGAAAGAAAATCATTTGTACTTCCAGTCATGTGCTTCGAGCAGCCGCTATCCATGTACCATTGTTGGCTGCTCCCTTTCACTGTTCCCTGCACAAGTAAATCAATGGTTAGATTTAGGAACTCAAACAAGTTTGGGTCCCTTGTAATAAGGAAAGGGTTGAATTAGGGCTCTTTTGGTCCAAGCAGGAATTATACGTTTTTTATGTGAAAGACCAGGTTCCCTAGCAGTAGTTACTTTTTCAGCAAAAACTTTGTTTTTCTATTGAGGTTGGAATCTAGCCTTACAGGTTTCCTTAAAGTGCCCAATATTTCCACAGTGATTTCCAATTGTTAGGTACAGTAACGTACTTGCTACAATGGTTGTAGGGAGACTTTTCTATTTGGAGCCCGATTCCCTTCCTGTTTCCCCACTGTTTGTATACATAGCAGTGGTTGCATCAGAGGACCATGTCCACTTAAGTGATTTTTCTAGGTCACTCTTCACTTTTCCTAGGTCTTCTTGAAGTTGTCTATTTTTCTCAAGCTCTGCACACATACTAGATTTCACTGATTTTAACTCATCTTCAAGCCTAAGGTGTGCTTCACTTACAACTTCCTTTCCTTTTTAAGTGTTCCCAGGCCTACTTTCCCTTTTTAGTTCCTCAATTATTTCCTTTAGATCTACAACCACCACTAATAGGTCATCTCTCTCATGCTCAATGTTAGCAACCTTCTCAGTTAAACCTCTTTCTCCTTTCTAACATACTCAATGGTCTCTTTTAGATTGACCACAACAACCACTAGATCATCTCTCTCATGTTCTATGTTTGCAGTTTTTTCAGATAAGGCATCTTTTTCTTTCTTCAGACTCTCAATGGTTTCCTCTAAGTCTACCACCACAACTAGTAGATCTTCTCTCGATTGTTCTACTTCTCCTAGTTCCACAGTTAAGGCATCTTTATCATTTATAAGACTATGATACGCATCAATTAAAACATTCTCCAAAGACATAAGTTTTCTCGGAGAATAATACTTTAGATTTCTCTGAAAATCTAAGAAGTTTACCTCATCATCATCATCTTCTTCATCCTCATCAGATTTTGGCCATCAATGCAAATATGGAATCATATTTTGAAGCTTTGATTTCAACGACCATCATGGAGGTGTCTACCTGTTCATCATCACCCTCAGATTCACTAGAGGAATCTCCCCAGGCATCCAGAGCTTGCTTTACAATATTATCAGCGACATCTCTTCTCTTGAACTTTCTGTCGGGGACCGGGTTCCTCTTAACCATCTTAGAAGCATTGTGTTTGTAATGGTCCTGGTTGTGGAGAGGACAATCTTTGATGAAATGTCTTGGCTTTCTGCACTTGTGACAACAATCGTATCCGTTATTGCTGTCGATGCCCCCTTTTTCTCGCGAAATCGAGTTTACGACATTTAGGCGGACAACTCTTTTCCTTTTGGGAATTGGTTTGAGATTTAGAAGAGTTGCCACCTAATGATTAAGTGCATTAGGACACTTAGAAAGAAATAAAAAGAAGAAGAACCAGAGAATGGGTAAGGGCTTGAAATTATCTCGGGGGGAAGGTGTTAGGCACCCCCCAAGATCCACTAGTGTGGTTCCCGGCCATGCTATAGTTGTGACTTTAAATATAAACAACGAATAAACATACAAGACAATTCTCACATAACGATTTCAAGTAGGGGATGTATAAAAGTTAAATAAACGAGCTGAAATTTGGGACTAGGCGATTTCATAATTTATTTAAAAAATATACAAGTGCAGAAAAATGGGGGTCGAATAATTGGTACAAGTAATCAAACAGAGGGATGAAATTGGGCGGAAATTTGGGAGAGAAAAACAGTACTGGAAATTTAAAGAGATTTTAAATGATTAAAGCAAAGGACGAGGTTTAAAAGAACTGAAAACTGACAGTTTTAAAAATTCTGAAAGAAAGAAGTAAACACATAAAGAGGGAGGGGGGTCCTAGGCTTATAAATAACATGGATCACCCACGCAACACCCGGTAACCAATTATACACGTGGTGTTATCGCGTGATCATCATATCCATGTCTACCCTTACCCACCCTGTTAAGGTACTAAAACGCGGAATGGTCGCGTTACTTATTGCATGCTACTACCCGCCCCAATCCTATCAGTCCTGGAGGCAGTTGGGACTACTAATCCTAGAGGGAAGGGATATTGGCTTTTGAAGTTTAAAAGGACAAAATCTAGTGCGACAAACAAAACACATAAGAGCAGTTAAGGGGAAAACACATAGCAGTTAAGGCTCAAATAGGCCTCCTCATTCAAAGCAGAAATTGTTTAGCATGACTTACAAGTACCAGTTAGGTCTTTAATTAAACTTACGTAAAGGGGGTGGCTGATTTATTACATATTTTCAGATAAGGAGTCTGAATTAGGCCTGCCTGCTGGTTGTAATTATTAAAGACTGGTATAATTAATTGATTACCTAATGGTTTGCCTAGGTGAAACCTATAGGCATGATATCTAACAAGGTCAAACATACTGATTTTAAAGAAGATTACTGACTTTAGAAGTAAACCAATTCTGCGGATATTAACAACATTATTACTGATTTTAGACTTACAGATGAATCAGATTTAAACGATTGCCCCTATAGGCATGAATTCTAAGCNATGTTTGGATGGGGTCCCGAGGGGCTCGGGCGTGTTTCGGATTGATTTCGGGCTATTTTTCAAGTTGTTATTGCTGGTTTTCTGGTGTTTCAGCTGTGCTTCGCGATCGCGGATGGAGCAACGCATTCGCGAAGGGTATTTTGGTCAGTGCAATGATTTATTCTTTGTGTTCGCGCTTCCTTGTTCGCGTTCGCGGGGGGTTGATGTTGTGTCCTTCGCAATCGCGGTATCTAGGATGCAATTGATTATTCCTTAACCTATGGATTGTTTGCCTAATGACATGTGTATATGCAGAAGTGCAGAAAACTTATAATCATGATTTCTATATGTAGAAGTGCAGAAACTTATAGACATGATTTCTAATGAAATGTATAACTTATAGGCATGATTTTTAATGCAGTAATGAAACAACTTATAGGCAGGATTTCTAATGCAGTAATGAAACAACTTATAGGCAGGATTTCTATATGCAGATGCATAAACTTATAGGCAGGATTTCTACATGGAGATGCATAAACTTATAGGCAGGATTTCTATATGTAGATGCATAAGCGAAAAATAGGCTGTGATTGCAGAAATAAATACCTAAAGCATGATGTCTACCCACATGCATAACATGAGTGACCCTCCCCTTTTCACTATACACCCCATAAGTTATTACAAATTATTACAACCCCAATGAATCAAGAAAAATAAAAATTACATCAGAAATTAAAGTTCCAACCAAGGAGAGCCTAATTCAGACTCCTAGTCTGAAACATGAAATAAACCAACTTCCAAAGATCAGATTTCCAAAGCCTTTCTCATCCTTTGGGTGTGTCAAAGTTCCAAGTAGCTTTATTAACTCCAGGCAGTGCTTACACCCAATTACATTTGCAGGATCAGATTATAGAGCAGTGTGGAAGGGCCAGCCCTCAAATGTCCAAGTTTAGAGGGAACTCAAGGTCCCCAAGGCAAGGCTCATAGGAGGGGGGCAGAACTTAGAGTCTAAGAATAAGTGTAAGTGCAATAGAGGGGGAATTAGGGAAAGCCATGACAAACTAGTGGTCATGCCCAGCAATTAGGATGCTGGCACACCCCTGACCAGCCTGTCAGCTTGAATTTGGGAGTTAGGACCTATTGAAGGTCATGTTCAGACCTGGGCAGTAATTTGGATACTGCCAGGTCATGAACTTTAACTCAGCACACAAAAGGGAATGGGGGTATGGGGGATTTATAACAAGCAGTAAACATAAAAGGAAGTAATATACAGAACATGAGCAGCAAGGTAGACAGGAATAGAGCAACTGTAAAGTAAACACATAGGGAAAGAGCTGAAATCAAAATTGAGATATACCAGTTTCAAGGGAAACAAATAAGTAAAAAACAGCAGTCTTGAAAAGCCAAGTTGCAAGCAAAGCAGTACAAAAGTCTCAGTAGGGAGTAGAGAGTTTGAAAGAGTATTGTGACTGAAAGTATGTGTGTGAGAGTATGCAATTCGTAATGTGAATTGGTTTGTAAGTGTTCAACCGAGGGTTCAAGGTTGTGTCAGTGCAGAAGGGCCGCGCCCCTTTTTATAGTGCAGAAAACAAGTAAGAAAAGGTAAGAAAATAGTTTGCAATCAATCACAAAGAATCTCCCTTCAGTTAAGGGGTTCTTCAAACGGGTAGAAGACAATTAAGGAAAGAAATTTGATTGAAATCTTTTCCAAAGTAACACAAGAAGGGTAAGTACACAGGAGTTATTTAAGGCAAAGTTCAGTGGTACACGGTTTGTGAAAAATAAGGAAAGGGAATGAATCAGACAGCCAGTGAAATCAAAATCACCGGCTTTGTTCGAATGAACCAAGCCAGGAAAAAAGTAAAGAGGGTTCAATTAGAGAAAATCAGTAGCAATCAATCAGACCTTATTAAAAGAAATTCGGAATCAATCAATAGTTAGCAAAACTTTTTTGCAAGAAGAAATCCTCATCTATAAAGTACACAGATATCAAACAAGAAAGGGTTGTCATGCTAATTAGAAAAGACAGGCATAGAAAGGTTCAGAATCACAAGCAAAGAGTTTCATATTCAGTTCATAATACTTAGGGTGAGTCTGATAGTCCGGGGTTCCAAAGCAGAACCCTAATCAAAATTGCCAAAGAAACCCCCAAATCCTAGGGTTTCAAATCGAATTAGACATAGAGATGAGAAGGCAAGCCATTGAAACAAACTCAAAGGTCTGTTTCAGAGCCTTATGAGAAATAAAACAGATATGATAGCAGGTTTGAAACAACAAAGAAAGAAAGTTGATTAAAGAGCATAAAAGAGCATGTTTTAGAAAAGTCGGAACTCAAGCAAGTTCAGAAGAAAAGAGAGGTGGTGTAAACTTAAGCAACAGTAGATGAAACATGCTTAGCAAGGACACAAACAGAGTCCAGTAAAGCAAACAAAATCCAAGAACTCAACAGTAAACACATATAGTAGAAGAGTAAGGAAAACATAACAAGGATTAGTATGTGAGCACAGGAGTAACATGTATAGTAGAAAAAGAAGAAGCGGAAGAACAACACACGCGTAGTAAAAAAGAAAACATACGAGCATAATATAGACAAACACACATGAAGGAAAGAACAGAAAGAATAAGAAAGATTTTTTGAAAACACTTTCAAAAACCCTAAATCGAAGAAAACAATTCTGAAAGAAAAGTTTGGGGAAAAACAATTTAGAAGTCCAGTAGAACACAATCGTACTATAGATCTAAGACAGAGAAAAAAAAACCTCGAACAGCTTAGGGTTTCGGAGAAACCCTAGAAATGAGAAAGGCTTGGAAAAAATCAGATCTTGAGTCGAAGAGGTAAGGAATCAGGCTCCTGAGGCTTGAATATGCCGGAGCAAAGGCCGGAGAAGCCATAGAACCAAAGATCTGAGAAGATCTGAAAGAGAACCGTCGAGGTCAGCCTTCAAAACCTCAAACACCCAAGGTCCAATTGTGGAGAGGGGTGAGTACGGACCGTCGATGGCCTGAGAAGCCATGGGTTCTGGTGAAAACACGGTGAAATAAAGTAGGAGGAGGCTAGGGTTTCGAAGAGTTTTGGAGAGAGTTTGAGAGAGTTTGGGGTTCAAAGGCGGCGGGCCAGGTGAGAATGAGGGATTAGGGTAGGTCATTGGGGGTTAAAAATGGTAAGGGGGATTTATGATCGTTGATCAAAATGATCAACAGCATGGATCAAAGATAGGAAACGGGTGGATTTTAAATTGGGTCGGGGGACTGGGTTGAAATGAAATTGGGCTGGTCCAAATAGGGGTAAAATTAGGTCAATTTAAGGTTAAAATTGAAATGCAAACGAGGCTGTAATTGAAATAAGGGGAGGCTAAATGTTAAATGGCCAATTTTCACTTTTTATTTTGTAAAAATAGTGAAAATGATTTTAAAGGCAAATTAAAAGTACTGAACTAATTAAAAATATATAAATATTAATTTAAAAATACTGGGACCAATTTTATAATAAAAATGCTATTAATCTTAGAATAGGCTAAAATTGCAATTGTATGCAATTTAATCTTTTAAATACCAAATAAATTTGTAAAAATATACAAAAATTACCTTAACTATATTTTGGTATAAATATGAGAATAAAATAAATTATTCACCAAAATTAATATTTTTGGGAATAATTACTGATTTTGTATTGCTAAAATAGACAACAAATTGATTTTAAAAATCTTTAAAAATTAGGAAAAATACCAAAACACATGGGCATGCTTATATATGCGTGTACATGTTATTTTGAAAATATTTGTGTATAAAAATACATAGGGAAAAATTGGGTATCAACAAGTGTTTCTGCTAAAGCTGCCCTTCTTGGGAATGCCTCCATTTCTACGAACCATTTTCTAAAATCTTGGTGGTCAGTCGGTTGATTGACTTTCCTCGAAGTTTGGTGGAGCATCCATGTAGATCCTTTCTAGGTCTTAACCTATTAGAAAGAACCCGCTCTGATACCAATTGATAGAATTTAAAGGTCCACCAAACTCTATAGAGAACCAGGTTCTCTATCAGGTTCAACATAACACACGCACACTGTAGTAAGTAAATGACAGGGAGGAATTTTACCTGGAAAATTCCTAGCTCAACGGGATTAAAAACCACGACCTACCCTTGTAGGATTTCAACTTCACTACAGAGCAATATTTAGATTACAACCTATTGTAACCTAGGAATTAACCTCATAATCCCTCAGTAACTTGTAACTACACTATTACAAGCCACTTTGTAATAACTCTATTATAAAGACTTAATCATTCACTAACTTGTAAAAATACTATTACAAGCCACTTTGTAATAACTCTATTACAAAGACTTCACAACCCGACTAACTCTAGCCAAGACACAAACACAAGGATTTATGATTTACAAAGGGTTTCCTACACAATGCTTCTGAGTAAGATAATTAGGAATCACAAGTAAGAACTTCAACAAAGATACAACACAACTAAGGACATATAATAACTCAATATGGGGAACTGGTCCGTTTCTATGTTGTTCTTTATTCTTGATGCCCTTGAGAATCACTTGCAAGATGGACACATACTTGAGAGAATGCTTGATTAGTTCTTGAATGTGCAAGTGATTTGTTTTACTTTCGCTTGATGTTAATATCTTATTTGTGACATCACTTGGATGATGCAAGCATGTTAGGTCAAGGGAATTCCCCATAAAGTTAACCGATGCACTATTTCTGCACTGTAACGTGTCCAGGCAGCAACTTTACAGCTGGGGGAGTTGACTTGTACAGTTACCTCGGGAACTGGTAGGGACCTGTTCCTTCAGTTGTTCTTTCTGTTGTTCCTTTGACTCTGAAGAGTTGAATTGTGTCCCCAATTAGATACTTGTTGATCTTAAGTTCTTGAGGATGTGTAACAGATTACTTATCTGGTTCTTAACAGTAAGTTTGTTAGATCATCAAAACATAATAGGGATACATATATAACCTATCAATAATGGCTTCCAACTCTAAATCATGAACAAGATGGTTTTTCTCATGTGGATTCAACTGGCGCGAAGCATAAGCAATTACTCTACCCTCCTGCATTAAGACACACCTAATACCAATCCGAGAAGCGTCACAATACACTGTATAAGAGCCTGACGCTGAAGGCAATACTAGAACCGGAGTTGTGGTCAAGGTAGTCTTGAGCTTATGAAAGCTCTCTTCATACTCATCCGACCACCTGAATGGAGCACCTTTCTGCGTCAATTTGGTCATAGGCACTGCAATGGACGAGAAACCCTCCACAAAGCGACGATAATATTCGGCCAAGCCGAGAAAACTCTGAATCTCAGTAGTTGAAGATGGCCTGGGCCAACTATGAACTGCCTCTATCGTCCTCGGATCCACCTTAATCTCCTCATTGGACACTACGTGTCCCAAGAATACCACCGAACTAAGCTAGAACTCACACTTGGAGAATTTGGCATACAATTTCTTCTCCCTCGGCCTCTATAGTACACCAGGATATCATCAATAAATACTACAACAAACGAATCAATATACGGCTGGAAAACACTATTCATCAGAATGTTGTTGGGGCGTTGGTCAGCCCAACAGACATCACGAGAAATTCCTACTGACATTAGCGGGTCCTGAATGTCGTCTTTAGAATATCTGAATCCTGAATTTTCAACTAGTGATACCCAGACCTCAAAATAATCTTGGAGAATACCCTTGCTCCATGAAGCTGGTCAAATAAATCATCAATGTGCGGCAAAGGATGCTTGTTCTTGATTGTAACTTTGTTCAGCTACCTGTAGTCGATGCACATCCGTATAGTACCAGCTTTCTTCTTTGCAAAACTGGTGTGCCCCAAGGCGACACACAAGGCCTAATAAACCCCTTATCAAGAAGTTCCTGAAGCTGCTCTTTTAATTCTTTCAACTCCGCTGGCGTCATACGATTCGGAGAAATAGAAATGGGCTAATTTCCCGGCACCAAGTCAATCAAAAGTCAAGCAGGTCTGCATGAAATACATCCGGAAAGTCTCGCACCACCAGAACAGAATCAATAGTAGGAGTATCAGTAGCAACATCCCTCACAAAGGCCAAATATGACAAACATCTCTTCCCAACCATCCATTGGGCCTTCAAATAAGAAATCATCCTGCTGGGAACATAATCTAGAGATCCTCTCCACTCGATTCTCAGCAACCCCGGCATCGCCAATGTCACAGTCTTAGCGTGACAAATCCAGAATAGCATGACATGGAGACAACCAATCCATACCCAAAATCACATCGAAATCAACCATACTAAGCAATAAGAGATCAACTCTTGTCTCCAATCCCTCTATAGTAACCACACACGACCGATACATACGGTCCACAACAACAGTATCGCCGACCGATATAGATATATAGATAGGTGAAACTAAGGACTCGCGGGGCATATCCAAGTAACGAGCAAAATATGATGATACATACGAATATGTTCAACCAGGGTCAAATAATATAGAAGCATCCCTGTGGCATACTAAGACAATACCTGTGATCACTGTGTCTAAAGCAACGACATCTGGCCTTGTAGGAATGGCATAGAATCGAGCCTGACGGCCACCTGAACGGCCTCTCCCTCTAGGGAGACCTCTGGATGCATGAGCCCCACCCAGATCTAACTGAGCAGGTGGTGTAGTAACTGGTGCGGGAGTCGTAGCCTGACTCATCTACTGAAATGGACCTCCCAAAAGGCTGGGACAAAATCTCTTCACATGATCCAACTCTCCACACTCAAAACAAACTCTCTCGAAAAGTGGCGGCAAGTACTGAGGCAGACCCCGAGAAACAAAATAACTACCAGAAGAACCTGGGACAGATGAACCCGGAATTAATGGTGCACGAGATGAACTCTGAGCTAGAAGTGCACTGAGAGATGACTGACCCGGTCGAGAACTGTATGAACCATTGCTAGCTGAAGTGCTATGATGAACCGGACGAACCATCTGATCGGGCCTATAAGGTCGACCCCTGCTATGATAGTGTTGTCCCCCAGAAGGAACACTGCTGGAACTACCCCAACCACGAGGCCTCTTGGCCTCCCTCTCCTCACGCTCCTCAATACATACCATCTCTAGCCGTCGAGCATTATCAGCCACCTCGTCAAACTTAGCACCGTCTACATTCCCTAGAGTCATAACTAAACACAACTGATGGTTGAGGCCATTAATGAACTTCCTAATCCTCTCCCTTTCAGTGGGTACTAATCAAATTGTGTGACGAGCCAATTCTGAAAACCTCATCTCATACTGGGTCGCAGACAGGCCTTGCAGGTCTATGGCACAAACTTCTCCAAGAATAATACAGAGAACCCATGCCATGAAAGTGATGATGCACCAACTTTCTTGCTCCTCTCATAAGTCTCCCACTATTTGAAGGCTTCCCCCGTCAACTAAAAAGTAGTAAATGAAACCCCACTAGTCTCCAGAGTATCCGTTGTATGAAGAATCCGCTGCATCTATCCAAGAAATCCTGAGCATCCTCTGACTCAGCCCCATTGAATGATGGAGGCTTGAGCCTCTCAAATTTCTCTAGTCTCTTCTGCTCTTTATCAATCATGATGGGACCCACCTAGGCCTGAGCAACTGCAACCGGCTGGGCTGGTAGTGACCCCGGTATATGAAGTCCCTGCACTACTTGCTCTAGAGTACGGGCAACGAGAGTATGAGTACCTCCCCCGTCCTAAGAAGTGGCTGGTGCGGCTTGAGCTGAAACCGCCTCAGCAAGGCCTGTGCAAACAGTTAATATCTGTTGTACGAGCTGCACCTCGGCCTCTACCGCGGCCCTGGCCTCTACCATGGCCCCGACCTCTTGTGGCCCTAAATAGTGGTATTGGTGGTTGTCCACCCGATCCGGTAGCACGTGTCCTCACCATCTGTGAGAGAATAGAATAACAAAACATTTATTTCCCAAAATCAACAAATTCGCACGACAAGAATACAAGAAAGTGAAATTCTCGTAAGGGTTCGACAACCTCTCGAAGATTAGTACAGACGTCTCCGTACCAATCCGCAAGACTCTACTAACCATGCTCAATACTCGTAAAACCTATGTAACCTAGGCTCTGATATCAACTTGTCACGACCCAAAATCTCACATGTCGTGATGGCGCCTATCTAAATACTAGGCAAGCTGACAACCTCAATAAATCACAAAATTCTTTAAGTTTGAAAACATAATAAATAAATTTAAGACAAAATCCCACACTTACTGATACAACATACAACATTCCCAAAGATCTGATGTCACTGAGTACATGAGCATCTAAATGACAATATAGTTTGACTGATTAAAACACTATCTAGAAATATAGAACAGTACAATAACTGAAAGTAATGAGAGTCAAGGTCTGTGGATGCCAAGGCAGCTACCTCCATAGTATCCAACAGATAAATCTCCAAAATCTCGCAGTTGCCCTATCCGGAAGTACCTGGATCTGCACACGAAGTGCAGAGTGTAGTATGAGTAAAACCGACCCAATGAACTAAATAAGTAACAAAACTAACCTTTGGACTGAGAGTAGTGACGAGCTCAATAGGTACAGTCCAATTATAGAAATAACAGTACATAAATGTAGGCATGCTTTCATGTACAACAGTTAAACTCAATAAAAGTAAAAATAGACCAAATCTGAATGATATGAGAAATATGACATCTCTATATCTGCATGCCAATGTACATGTCATATGTGATGCAACACAATGAAAGCCTTTTAACTTATATCATACTGACCTTTTTTCGTTCTTTTGTAGGTTTGCCTAAGACCACCGAACTTAGGCCTTTGGAAGAGGACGAAGACGTGCCCTTGTCCGTTGATCCCTCTGTTACGGGACAACCCAGAGCTGCCATAGGGGAAAAGAAGAAGAAGAAAAGAAAGGCTTCGGGCTCCCCGAGATCCGCGGTGAAGCCAAAGAAAAGAGTGGTTCGTAAGCCCAAGAAGAGCTCCAGCTCTCGGGCGCCAGATTCTGATTCGCTTCTTCGGCTCAGGGATGAGTCCGAAGAAGATAATATTTTTGTTGCCCACGGATCGACCCTCGCCGGGGAGCAGGACACAGCCGAGGGGGCTGACCGTGATATCGACCTCCTTCCTACTCAAGACGTCGAGATGGAGATGGGGGCTGAGACCCCCTCGAGAGGCCAGCTCCGCTCCGAGAGAAGCGCCCGGTGTAACAAAAGTTATGGGGATGCCCTTCTACACCGAGTCCATGCTTGAGGAGGCCCAAGAAGGAAATGAGAAGTCCAATAAAGTGGTTCACGGTGCGGACGATCCCCTTCATTCTTTCTTTTATGGTGTGGACTCGTCCGCTTTGGAAGACTTTTCCGAGCTGGGCGACCTGGAAGTCCCGAAGAAGGATACATCTTCGGAAGCTGGTGGTCCTAGTTCGAGCACAAAATTGATTAATCAGTTTCCCACTCCAAGTGTGGACCTCGATCGCAAGATATCGGTTATTCACACCGTCTCGGAGGATGCCCAATTTCTATCTGCCCTTGTAGGCGTAGTTAGCTATCTCCGATGCCTGTGACCGGGGAGGACCAGGCAAAAATGAACAAGGTAAACGTGTCGTGTCTTTTCAATGAGGCGCAGCAGGCGCTGAACCGGGTAAGGCATCATTATGTCTTTTCGAATTTTACTTAGGTTTCAATATTTCTCACATCTTTCATCATTTTTCAAGCCTCGGTATTTCATCATGAGAGCTTCCTCCGGTACCGGGTCGAGGTCAATCAGCTCGAGTTCGAGCTTAAGGAGCAGGCTCAAAAAAGGGATACGTACAAGCTCCTCAGCGAGCAACAGTACGGGGCCATCAAGGACCTTCAGGACGAGCTGGATAGGGCTCAAAATGAAGCTTCGACCGTGAGGCGGGAACATGCCGACCTAAAGGTCTTTGAAGTTAGGAACGAGGAACTAGGCATGGCGACTAACGACCAAGCCTCGTAGGTCCAGTAGAAGATCGACCTGATCGCGCAACTCCGAGTTGAAATGAACGAGGTCCAAGCCATGGCTGATGGTCGGAAAAGCAAAATGGACCGGTTGGCTTTGGAGAAAGCCGACAAGCGGTCCTAGCTGAATGACGAACTCCGAGCACAACTGATCTTGGCTCTGGCAGAACGGGACACCCTCGGTAAGGAATATGAAGCAATAAACTCCAAGTTGGGCACGACCTCTACCGATGCCGAAGAGATGGTGTCTCGCGCCCCCTTTTTTTCCTCCTCGCGGAGAAAGTCTGGGTTTCTACATTCATGGGGAATCGATTCGTTTCCTTTTGGGAATTGGGTGTTTTGAAGAGTTGCCACCTAATGGATTATGGTGCGTTAGGGCACCTAAAGTAATTAACTCATGTAACTAGTTGCATTACCAGAGATTAGGGTAAGGGCTCGAAATAACATTGAGGGGAAGGTGTTAGGCACCCCTCGCGGTCCACAACGGTGGGTCCCGGCCGAACTTATATGAGTCAGTCATTTTGAACAAGTAAACAGTTTCAATATATATTTGCAAATAAAGGTATGTTTTCACATTCTAAATACATGTACGATTCAGGTAATGGGAGCAAGAGGGAGATTTGGACAATTTGCACATGTATATTTAAACGCATATGGAATTGGGAAAGGGGAGTCCTAAGTTGATTAGCCTACAGGATCATACCCATGCAATGCCCGATAATCACTCCTCAATGAGGGGCTACACGTGACATTAGCGCGCAGTCATCATATCCTTTTACTACCCGTTACCCACCCCTTAATGGTTATGTGAGCGAGTTTAATTATCGACCTCTAAGCGTGCTGCTACCCGTCCCTTTCTTATGGCCCTTGAGGAATTTGGCACCCCCTAAATTTGGACAGTTCGAGACAGCCTAAGGTTTATGAAAAGGCAAAAATCTAGGCGACAGGCAAATAACATATAGGACAAACAAATAAGGACATATACTTGGAAGGCTCACATTTTACCTCCGCATGTATATAGGCAGTCAAACAGCACGTCTAAAACACAGCTTTTTCAAAAGAAGTTCAGAAATCCTAAGAATATGATATCACAAAAACAGAACATGCAGCGTTTGTTTTTTAGGGAAGTAGCAGGATCCTAACCAGTTTGCCTACTGGTTTTACAGCTTGTTAAACCTGGATAATTTCACATATAGACAGCGCTGGCTTTAATTTTAACGCCCTAAGGCTTGCCTAAGTGCGTATATGCAGTCACGTTTCTGAAAAAAGACACTTTTTAAGTCCTTTATCCTATAGGCATGCTTTCTATTAATTAGTTAACACGGCGTTGAGGACTATTAAAGAAACGAGTAAAATAATTGATTAACTGATTCAGAACCTATAGGCATGATTTCTAATTAAACTGGTTTAGATCCTATAGGCATGATGTCTAATTATATATAAGGTGAAGCAAGCAGAATTTATTTGACCAAAGCGAAACCCCTATAGGCATTTTATCTAACAAACACACTTGAACAAAATGAACCCTACAGGCATGTTATCTAACAAACACATTTGAACGAAATGAACCCAATAGGCATGTTATCTACCCATCTTTACCCACAGTATACAACTACCCTCCCTTTTTACTAGTCACCCAATATGTGTTTACAGATAATTATTACAAACCACTGATTGAATAAAAATTACATAAATAGAATAAAAATTAAGTTATAGGGAGCCTGATGTAGGCCCAAAGCAAATCTTGGTGTACCAGGCCTTCACTAGTCTCAAATGCCCAAGATTTCATAGCCCAATTAATGTCCAGGTATGTCAGAGTTCCCTAAGGACCTCAAGGATCCGGGGTAGTGCTCACACCCAGACCTTTCTCAAATAAGAATTGATTTATGTGTAGTGTGAAAGTGCCAGCCCTGATATTCCAGAGTTCAGACAGATCTCAAGGGTCTCTAAGCAGTACACATACCAGAGGGGCAGGACTTAGTAATCTAAGAGTAAGTGAGAGTGCATAATGATGTGAAAGAGTTTGGTACACAGTATAAAGAAAGGTTTTAGGAGTGAAAAGATTTTTCGAAAACCCGTACTGATTTAGTGATAAAATAATTATCGGGTAATTATTGATTTTAGTGGGAGATTAACAATTAATTAAGATGTTGGTGATTAATTGTTGGGAATGGATAACCACCAACGTGTCAACCTTGCATTAAGAAATGGTGGCTCTTAAAGTCACATAAAAGGTGGCGAATTTGGAGAGTGGTAACGTTTTAGAAAGGATCATATGACTACTTCATGACCTTTTAGACTTCTTATTAGTTTGAAGGTTTGTTAGTCGTTTATTCTCTTGCTTATTCTGCTTGTAAAGATGTTATAGAGATGGTGGTGACATCGGTCATAGTTTAATTGCAAATTCTAAGAGAGCCCGGTATAATCTTTCTAAAAAATATCATACAAATTTTTTCTTACTTCGATCGATGTTACGTGTTGTCGCAATTGACGTATGATAAATAAGTGAGTGTGAATGAACACTTGAGATATAAGGAGCTAGTGCGAGAGGTAAGTTAAGACAAAGAAATAACCCAAGAGAGAATACGCGAAATATAGATATGAGAATAGGCCAACGAATAGTTAGTAGTCGATTCAGAAAGAGCCTAGTTATGGCTAGACAAGAAGCTACAGACAAATCAACAGATTGTGCAAGATAAACATAGTGAAACCCAATATAGTGAATTCAGCCTCGCAGTTATGACATTGTAATACCTAAGATATATTCAGATAGGAGTTGGGTAGTCAAAGGAACCAAATGAGTGTTACAGAAATAAAAGAGAATGCTACTGGGAAGACAGTCAAAATATCAGTTCAGAAGCAACCCTACAAGCACAATGGTATGGAGGAAAGTAACCACGGATAATTATAGGCGAGGAAGGACATCAAAAATTCCGTCGAGTATGCGTTGTAATAAGCTCGCAGCTTTACAAGAGTCAGAGGGTCCTCCCTAAGTACTACAAGGAAAGACTAATTGAGGAAATAAGGAAAAAGTCTTCAACCTAAACATAGTAACTTGAAGAAAAAATGGTCATGTAAAAACAGTCTCACTATAACATTGTATGCACTCCATAATGAAGTGGCACCTATCGTGGCTAATGGACACGAATAAGAAAAAAAAATCAAAAGGTGATTCAAGATCATATGGGTTGTATGGAATTTCAATATGTGTGGGCACTAAGATAAGTCAAGTATTCATGCAACAAACAAGTGGCAGAACGACCAAGAAAAGTAATTGATTACATTTAAAGAAAGTTGAGAAGGAACGAAAGGAATTATTCGATCGATGATCCAGAGTGAATTACGTTATGAATGCACTCAAGATTTTGGAGTTTTATCCATGTACCATATCTGTTGATAATCATACAGCCATAGAAGACTCCGGTATAAGTTAAAAGAAAGAATTGAGTCCAGATTATAGACAAAGGATTGAATTGTTAGAAGAATATATCATGGATATTTCATAGCATCCGTGAAAGGCTAAAGTAATAATTAATACCATGAGGCGCAGATCGAAAGATAGCTTAAGCCTATATGAAGGGTGATTAGAAGGAAGAGGAAACTAAAGAGTTACATCAACCAAGTAAATCAGGAGTCTGACTATTGGACCCAAAAAAATAGAAATTATGATTGAGAATATTCCAAAATCACTTTTAATATCAGAGGTACAAGAGAGATAGTACAACAACCATATTCTTTAACGACTCTACGATAAAGCTAGTTAGAAGAGTACAAGCCTTATAAGAAGTCAGTATGAAACTCCCACCGGATTGTATGCACCAGAGGTGCAAGTGTTATAATAGAAATTCAAGTTGTGGATGTGAATTATACCTATGTGGAAGGGAGGTCATGAAGGAGATAGAAGAGGTGAAGCAATATTTTAAGGTAAGTAAGGTAAAGGTGAACAACATGCAAGATACTCAAATGCAGAAGGTTGTGAATAGTTCATACTTCGGATAAAAGGCTAGATGCGTGGGAATTCAGTATCCAGGAATGATAGTCGCGTCGTCAGTGGCATACCTTCCAGCCTATGGTTTCTAAGTACTGAGAAGTTTAGTTAAGAGAGTATAGAAGAGTTAGAGACGATGTGATGTCTCGCTTGATGTTCCAGAATAAATCTACGGTGCAAGCAAGTTGAAGGAAGGTTGCAAGTAGTATAAATAGACATGTGTAGGTCACAAGCTAAAGTATGGTAAAGTGACAAGGTTTTAGGAAGACATGAGTAAGGATAAGAAAGGGCGAGTGAGAAGGTGACGATAATGGATAAGTCCTCAGGATTAAGTCCATGAAAACAAGAGAGCTGATGGTTTCTCTAAGTTATAGAAAGCTCAGTATAGCCTGAATGAACTCAAAGGAGTTACTCAACATAAGTAGCATTTAGAAGAGATGGAATGCTGCCCTGATGGTAGAATAAGGGTGTAATTGTGATAGATAAAGGATGACGTTTGGGCCTTCGATTGAGTAATGATTTGAAGAAGAAAAAAGGAAGGGATTCATGAATTGTACGGGATTAAAATACCCACGTAAGTGAATCACATTGGGATGCTATAAAATACGGTTATTGAAGTAGAGTATCGCCGCTAAGTGCATCAGGAAAATCACTTCGGATATTCCTTGATGCAACGTAAGCCCTAGTGGCAAGGTATTACATAAGAAGTTTCAAGTTATCAGTAGTAGATTGTAGATCAATAATGGATGGATAAAAGTTACAAAGTATGAGATGAGATTAGGCAATCATTCTTAAGATGAACGATAATGAAGGAGCATTAAAGGACTTAGATTTATACATATAGGATAAGCAACGAGAGTAACCTGGAGTTTGGTAGCAGACTCACTAACGATAAATCAAAGTAAGAGTGATGGTATACTAACCTACCTAGATGTAGTAAAGCCATAAGGATATATAACCAAAGCTATGAAACAAGATATAGCAATATTCGTAAGTTCAACAAAGTACCAAGCGTAGAACTCCATGTATGCCTTTAGACACCCAGAGGGACAGCTTGTCATAATTCTATACATGTTCACAAAGTGAAGCCTAGAGATTTGCTAAAAGCTGAAGGAAAAAGGAGAGAAGAGTCGCATAGGCGCACATACAAGGAAAAAGTCGTACAAGGTCATGATAAAAAGTAGAAACAGTTACGAAATTGGAAGAATTCCGACCACAAGTCGTGGTGTGAGAAGAAGGCCTGAAGGGGGGGAATGCCTTGGACTTTAGATTTATTCACAGTACAATTGCCTAGATGGCAAGGAGAGTATTAAAGTATTCATAAGAGCTATCCGGTTATAAGAGCGATAAGTGCATCAGTCAACATTCGAGGACGAATGTTCCAAAGGGGGGAATGATGTTACACCCCATATTTTCATACGTGAAAGTACACCATAAGTAAATTGATTGAATCTCGAAAATGAGATGTTACATACAGTATTTTCGTATGCTAAAGTTTCGTCGTAAGTTAATCGACATAAGTTCAGGAATGAGATTATTTTGAGATTATAAGCATTATGCTATTTCAAACAAGTGATAATTAAATTCGCGAAGGTGATAGGGTAAGCAAATCGAAGAAAATGAATTTTGTCGAAGTTTGACATTTTGAGATAAAATACGGTCCAAGCTACAATACCCCGATTTATGGACTAGTGCTCTACAAGTTACCACATGACCAAGATAGTAAGATGTATAAGGTGTGTTAAAAGTGAGTAGTATTATAAGTAATTTGAGATAATTCTTAATTATGTGGATAAATTGGGTAATTATTGATTTTAGTGGAAGATTAACAATTAATTAAAATATTGGTGACTAATTGTTGGGAATGGATAACCATCAACGTGGCAGCCTTGCATTAAGAAATGGTGACTCTCAAAGTCACATAAAAGGTGGAAAATTTGGAGAATGGTAACGTTTTAGCAAGGGTCATATGACTACTTCATGACCTTTTAGACTTCTTATTAGTTTGAAGGTTTGTTAGTAGTTTATTGTCTTGCTTACTATGCTTGTAAGGATGTTATAGAGATGTTGGTGACATCGGTCATAGTTTAATTGCAAATTCTAAGAGAGTCCGGTATAATCTTTCTCAAGAATATCATACGAATTTTTCCTTACTTCGATCCGCCATTACGTGTTGTCGCTATTAACGTATGTTAAAGGGATTGTCAAGAGAATCGGCTCAGGTATGTTAAGGCTAAACCTTTCTTTTATTTTGGCATGATCCAGTAGCTACATGTGCTTGATAACGAGACATAAAGAGAAGTTCATATTCCTAAATTTATGTACATTTTCCTAGTCTCATAAGTTACAACATTCTCCCTTATCGGGACTTCATATTCAGTTTAGTTTTGTCTTCTGTCAGCCAAGAGAGCAGAGAGTCTATATATATATATATATACAGTATTACAGTATTTTCACCACCATCGAGCTATAATTGATGGGCAGGCCCCTATTGGGCAACCTCTGATCAGATGATAAGTTATATACCGAGCCTACTGTGGCCGAGCGCCTATGAGCGAGCCCAGCATGGCCGAGATACAGAGTCTAGTATGGCCGAGTGCCTATGAGCGAGCCTACTACAGTAGAGCAGTTACACATACCGAGCCTTATAAGGACGGACAACTATTTTACTTACTATATTGAGAGAATTGAGTCAGTATCAGCAGGTAATTAAGTATATCTTCAGATTATCTTTGACTCCTAGTTACTTTCAGTTATTATATTATCAATTCAGTTTCAGCTTTCAGTTATTCTGTTGCCTTACATACTCGGTACATTATTTCTTACCGACGTCCCTTTTGCCCAGGACGCACTATCTCATGCCTGCAGGTCCTCATTGACAGTTGGACAGACCCTTCCAGCAGACAGAGTCAAACATCAGCTTGGTTGGTAAGCTCCACTTCCTCGGAGTTACCAAGTCTAGACCTTGGAGTCCATATTAAATATACAGGTTTGATAGGTAGGTCGAGGCCCTGTCCCGACCATGGTACAAATCAGTTATCTCTAGAGGCTTGTAGACGAGTCCGGTGTATTTTATATATCAGTAGATGTTCATAGCGGCTTCATCGTCCTGCATAGTTATATATATCAGCTTTTGGGTAGGTTTACCCCATAGATGAGAGAGGCGTTATTTTCAGACGACTCGGAATATGGCCTCATTGGCCTAAGTTGAGGGTTACCCCTCTAGAGTTTACAGTTACAGAATGGTTCACTCGGTCCGAGTATGGCACCGGGTGCCGGCCACAACTCTTCAGGTTTGGGGCGTGACAAGTTCAACCATACCAAATTTACCAAATTCTGACATCGACTCGACCTCCAAATCCTAAATTCTTATTCTCAAATCCCTAGGATCAAATTCTCAATTTTTAAAACTTCTAATTTTCCAACTTTCGCCATTTCAAGCAAAATTCAACTACAAACTTCGAAATAAATATTCGGACATACTCCTAAGTCCAAAATCACCACACTGAGCTATTGGAACCATCAAAATTCTATTCCGGAGTCGTTTACACATAACTCATCATCCGGTCAATTATTTTAACTTATGCTTTTAATCTTGGAACTAAGTGTCCCAATTCATTCTGAAACATCCCTGACCAGTCACATAATCACAATTGATAATAAAATAAGCAGTAAATGGGGAAACAGGGCTGAAATACAAAACGATCGGTCAGGTTGTTACACCTGTCTATGAACTTCCAACGTATTATGTTGGAACTCCAGCACACGGAAAGTTCCAGCATAATATACTAGAGATTGGAGCACTTGTGTATGAACTTCTAGCATATAATGTTGGAACTCCAGCACACGGAAAGTTTCAGCATAATATAATGGAGATTTGAGCACTTGTGTATGAACTTCCAGCATAATATGTTGGAGCTCCAGCACATTATGAAATTCCAGCATGTTATGCTAGAAGTTCACATGTAAAAAATTCGAACTCCAGCATATTTTGCTAGAATATTTTCGGATTTTGAACAGTATTTTTGTTCAGATTTATATTATACGTGAAAAGTGACTAAATTTCGATTACTTTTGAAAATGTGGCTATTTTTTAATTACCACTTGTAAATCTGGCTATTTTTGAATTTCTCACAATATTGAGTCTGTCAAGATCCAAATTTCCCTTCGTAGAATGTCGTGATGGCACTTAGTCATAGGGACTAGGTAAGCCTAACACTCACTGAATTAATGGCAAACTCAACCAACAATTATTAAATGTGAAACAAAAATTTATATATACAAGCCGACAATCCCCAAAACCAGTAGTACAAGTCATAAGTTCTACAGAGTTTACTAGAAAATCTCTAAATACAACTGTTCCGAAAAAAAATAAACAATACAAAGTAAAAATTTCAGAAGGTGACTCCGAGGCCTGCGAAAGCAACAACAGGTATACCTTGAGTCTCCACAACAATGCTCGATCAGCTTGCAAAAGATCAACAACTATGAGGTACTTGGATCTGCACAAAAATGTGCAGAAAGCATAGCATGAGTACACCACGGCAGTACCCAGTAAGTATCAAGACTAACCTCGGTGGAGTAGTGACGAGGGACAATCAAGACACATACTAGATTTAATAACCTGTACATGTATGAATGTGAAACTAACAGGGAAATAATATCATTATAAGGTTAAGCATGGTCGATGTAACAAAACAATACTCACAATAGGAAACTAGAAACAAATATTAGCAACAGGCAAACAAACAGGTATTACGCCGTAGAGTAAGCTGAACACAATTTAAGTCCGGTGAAATCAAATGCAAGTAACAACTCAACAAGAACAACTGCTTTCATACAAGATTTATTCAAGAATTTTCCCGAGGTACCAAACCTTAAAATCACAAATCACGGGTCCCGAATCACGAACCCAATCACTTGGCATCTTGTGCCCACATTACAAATTTCAATCACACGGACTACTCACGTGCCAATTCCATTAATCTCATATCTCACGGACGACTCACGTGCTAAGGAAGTGATAATATCTCATATCTGCACAGACAACTCATGTGCTAGCAATAACAACAATTCATAACCGCACGGACAACTCACGTACCAATAGTACAGCTCACACAGAAGGCAAGTATACGAGGATATAGGTAAATGATCAATAGACATCAGTGTTCATCTTCTCTAAACGATATGGGTGAGTAATTACGTGTATGCATGTGCAAATGTTCTATCACAACTCGAGTCAACATGTAAGAGTAGAGATAACAAATGGCACATATGAACAATCACCACAAAATGTACAAAGAGTAACTCACACAAGGTAGGCACACCACTACACAAATAATATCAATAACAACGTCCCCAGGCCAACACAAGTCATCACAAATCATCCCCGACATAGTCCACCTTGTCTCGCCACGTTATCAGCAATAAAGTAAATGTCTGCCTTGTCTCGCCACACGCGCATAATAATATTTCAACCTTGTCTCGCCACATGCGCAACCCTCCTACCCCCACCCCCACCCCCACCCCTACCCACCACACAAATNAATTTCAAATAAGTAAGCTATGGTATTTTTCTTACAATAATTTAAATTATAGTGTAAATATTGGGTTCTCTTATTTATATAGTTTTTTTAAGTCTAAAAGTAAGTTGGTATATATATATATATATATATATATATATATATATATATATCCCCCTTGTCACCCCGCATGTGCAAATATCAATAATAATAATAGCACGGACAACTCACGTGCGAATACCCCAACAATTCTCTCAATAAACCATGCGTGCCAAAACATAACAACAAAATATAAAGTCTTTCACCACATGTGCTCATATGCCACAACGTTTTCCTCAAAGCAATTTGAATACCACAACAACGCATAGCCCTCGGCTAAACAACACTGAGTACAACAGCAATAACAACAACAATAACACGAGAGTATGTCAAGTAAATTAACACAATAACTTCAGAACACAAAGAAACAGATGAACAAGCTCACAATGAAAGACATAACAAGTAATATTGGCTTCAAATAAGAATAACTCAAAAATAAGAGAGGCAACATGTAACGATGATTTCAAGTAACGATAAATCACAATGAAAGAGATAACATGTAATAAACGAGGCAACAACTCAAGTTAAAGCATATAAGAATATATTTGGCAACAAAGGTAGAATATGAATCAAACAACTTCAAATAAGGCATGTAAGGGTAAATTTAGCAAATGGAGGATATAACCAGTGTTTTAAAAGGCGTGGGCATAAGGCGAAGCATTTTACATATACCTCAGTGAGGCGTAAGTCCCGAGGCACGGGGTGTAAGCCCCATGGATATTTAATTTATAATTTTTTATAAAAATAATATAATTACAGTAAATATTTGTAAATAAAATTGCATAAAAATTAAAGAAAACTATAAATATGTGAAAAATATATATATAGATGTGCCCCATCCCTATAAAAAAACTAGTCAAAATAATCTATTATAAATTACTTACAAGCACAAATAGCTTGAGTCGAAAAGAATAAAGTTTTCTACATGGAGGAACAAAAAGGATGACCAACCTACAATTTGAACTTTGAACTTCCAACTATGAAGAAGAACGGATTTCTCTTTGTATTTGTAAAAGAAAATTGAATATTCGTTGCTTTTGGGAGATATTAACAGACTAGTGAACAAGATAAAGTGGGAAAGACCACAAATTAGGGATTCAATCAATAAAAATGGACTTGACTTTTAAATTTAATACATTTCGGTTCCTTTTTAAAACTTTTGAAAAATTGCAAGATGACTTTTGAGAATTTGGGTATTCTATGAAGAATTTATTCAACAAATTTTGTTTTAATTTGAAAAAGTCTCTAGGGCTTATGCCTCACTACAAAAAAGTGCCTCAAACGCCCGGGCGTACGCCCTGAATTGCTGGGCGTACGCAGCTTGAGACTTTCTGCCCACACCATCGCCTTGGGGCATTTTTGGTGCGCCTCGCCCCAGGGCTCGCCCCGAAAACGCCTTTTAAAACACTGGATATAACATGATAAAGAAACTTTATTTTAATATGTATAAGAAACCTAAGAGTCTAAAATGGTCAAATTTTCACATATAAGTCGTGTACACACTCGTCACCTAGTGTACACGTCTTTCACGTAGTTCAAATAGCACAAACAACCCAATTCCTATGGAGTAGTTTCCCCCACACAACGTTAGGCAAGATACTTACATTGGCAAAACTAAACTGATATTCTAAAATGACCTCCTCGCTTAAAATAACCTCTGGATAGCTCAAACCTAGCCAAAATAATTTTATAACATAGTTAAAACTCATAGGAGACAATTCCGGATAATAAAATTTCGGTTTTTCAATTAAGACTAAAAAGTCAACTCAAAAGTCAACCGCGGGTCGGCACCTCGGAACCCGAAAAAATTTTACAAAATCAGAACTCCAATTCTGATACGAGTCCAACCACACCAAAATTATCAAATTCCGATATCGAATCGCCCTCCAAATCTTCATTTTACATTTTTGAAAGATTTTACAATTTTCCCAATTTCTTCCACTAAATTCGATATTTAATCACAAAAATAATCATGGAATCATAAAATATAATCAATTTTGGATAAAGAACACTTACCCAAATCAAACTCGTGAAAAACCCCTCCAGAATCACCCTAACCGAGGCTCCCAACTTAGTAGGCGTTTGGACATGAATTCCAATTTTTTTTTTCAAATTTGGGATTTCACTATAATTTGAATTGAAGATGAAGTTGTGTTTGGTTATAATTTTTGCAGTCTTTTCTTCAAAATCATAAAACATGATTTATACCCCCACAACTTGTAAAAAATATCAAAACTACCCCAATTTAATTATCCTACTTGAAATAAACAACCCCTTGCCGGATTGGGATGGCAAAGGCAACCGCACACTTTGGTGAGAAGAAGACCTGCGCGTTTTGTGTTTCTGTGGGTAGTTGTAGGTTAATAACTGATGGGGTCATTTTATAAATTTTAAAAATATGGGTAAATTTGTAAAACTAAAAACTAGCAAATTTTCATTTTCAATTGAAAAACTGGTTCTCACCAGTTTTTCAAATTTGAAAATGTATTTTCAAGTGAAATTGGAAAAATTGGTAAGAGTTTGATAACCAAACATTGTTTTCAAAATAAATATTGGAAAAAAGGAAAAATTTTGTATGTCCAAACGGGCTCTTAGATGAAATGAAGAAAATGACCAACTTTTGATCCTTAACATTTTACTCAGGGATCGCACCTGCGAGAAAATCCAGCGCACCTGCGGTGTCGCTTCTGCGAGCCAAAATCCGCTCCTGTGGAGTTCCCTTACCTGGGCCATTTTCGCTTCTGCGACCCCGGATGTGCTTCTGCACTCAAGGTTTCGCTTCTGAGGCTTCGCAGATACGCCCCTAGCATCCGCTTCTGCGATCTTCTCCAACCAGCCCAGCTTCCTCTTCTGCGTCCCCTTTTCCGCACCTACGAGCAATGCACCTATGCCCAGTGGTCCGCAGGTGCGACCAGACCAGTCCTGCCCACACCAGCTTCACCCAACATGCTCCAAAACGATCTGAAACTCATCCGGGACACTCGAGACCCTGTCCAAATATACCAATAAGTCCCATAACGTATCACGGGCTTAATCGAGACCTCAAATCAAATCAAACAATGTCGAAACTACAAATTGCACCTCGAATCAAACTTATGAATTTTCAAATTTTCCAACTTCCAAAACTCGTGCTGAAACATATCAATTCAATTCCAATTGACCTCAAATTTTGCTCACAACTCATAAATGACATAACTGACCTATTCCAATTTCCAAAATCAAAATCCGAACCCGATATCAACAAAGTCAACTCCCGGTTAAATCACTCAACCTTCCAAAACTTCAACTTTCCAATTTTCGCCAAAATGAATCAAATTATCCTACGGACCTCCAAATCCAAATCCGAACGCATACCTAAGTCCAAAATTACCATACAAAGCTATTGGGATCATCAGAAAACCATTACGTAGTCTTTTATACAAAAGTCAAACTTTGTTCAACTCTTTTCACTTAAGCTTCTAAGCTAGCGTTTGGACATAGATTTAGTTGAAACTTGGAAAATAATTTTTGAAGTAGTTTTGAAAAATAATTTTTGGAAGTTGAAATTATGTTTGGACATGCATTTTATTTGAAAAAAATTTGAAGTTTTGTGAGTGGGAGAGCAAGTTTCACCCAAAATCTACCCTAAACTAGATTTTGGGAACTTGAAAAATAATTTCAGAAATTTTTCAAAAATAGATCATTAATCTATGAACAAACAATTTTTTCAAAAAAGATTTGAAAAAACGGTGCCAAAATGTATGGCCAAACGGGGCCTAAAATAAGAATTGTTCTTCCAAATTGATCCCGAATCATCCGAAAATCAAACTCGACCATACACGCAAGTCATAACACATAATACAAAGTTGATCGAGGCCTTAAACCACCAAACGGAACGTTAATTCTCAAAATGACCGGTCGGGTCTATACATTCTCCCCATCTTAAACAAATGTTCGTCCTCGAACATGCCAAGAACCGTTCCGGGGTCATCAAATCACTGGATGTACTCACCAAACATTACTCGGGCGATCCCACGTCACCCTAATCGACATAAGCCCGACAACACCATCTCAATTGAAGATTATTTCTCCCATCCATACTGATAAACCTTAGAATCAAATTTCTCACCATCGGATCGTTTCAAAAAGAATCGTTTCCCACATCAACACGCGGTATCATCCCCAACCAGCTGTAACAACTCGTGCCTACACCCTCACGGTACAACCACTCAACTTAATACATCACACATATGCCCATTACAATAACTCTGGCCACAATAGTTGCCCATAATCAACTACAACACCGGCAATTAAACTCATCTCAGTTTAAGCCTCATTTCAAACCTTCACAATGCTGACAACGATGTAAGAAACATGAAGACCTCATAACTGTAGACATGTGACTTTTGACCCTCCCCAAGATTTTTATATTTTAGCATGTAAATATTTAATTTAGGCTTAATATAGCTATTTCAACTATTTTTGACTTCTTTCCTTTATTTTCATCATAAAAATGGAAAAAAAATATTTAGCTTACGTATCTTTCGTAAATTTAAATAAAAAAATATACAAAAATAGTACCTTATCTTTATATAATCTTGAAAATACAAAAAAATAGTTTTATGTTTTATAGTTTATTCAATTAATTAAAATTAGTTTTATATTTTTATATTATAATTGTACATAATTTTAGAAGGATGAATTAGTTTTAGGTTGGTTTATCCCGTCTTTATAAATCTTGTAGTCCATTTGTTTAGTGTTTAGCCCAATTTCCTAGCCCATAATTCCTAGGATCATACCCCTAACCTAATCTCTACCCCTATATAATAGTACTCACACCATATACACCAAAAAGAACGCCCAAAAAGCTGGAGACCTGACGAACGCCGCAGAAGACAAAAATTCGGACCCCTCCCTGATCGACCGTCTTCTTCTTCATAAAAGAAACAGTCAAAATTCCATGGCTTCTTCCTAGCCACAAATGACCCCGTGAGCTATTGCTCTTGATCGAAATCACAGAAGCATCAGCTACTTTCTTCCTCTAACAACACAAACTAGCCATGATCCCTCCATTTCTGAACACACACGCACAAACGCATAAAGATCTTTGGTTTTCAATAGAGTAATATGGAGGTTAAGTCGCATGAGATCTGTCCGAAGTTTCCGGCGAGGTTTCGATGTCGAAGTTCTAACTCATAGTTTCAGTTTTTTTTCAGTCCGTTGGGTCTTGCTCTGTTTTTGTATACATTGACTTTGTTCATCAATAAAAATTTGTTCGACAATTGGATTTTCTGGTGTTGAGACTCGAAGAAACTCGAGGAAAACTTCAGTTTCTGAGATTGAGTTTGAAGCTACGTAGCCTCATTTTGCTGCTGGAATTTCGTTGGTTTGAGTTCATTTTGGAACTCGCTTGTGAGATCTGCTCGGAGCCAGTCGTTGAAGCCTAGAGGTTGTTTCGTCGAGGTCCTGGTGCTAGTTATTCTTTTTCCGATCTGATTTCAATTGCCAGAATTCCATGTTTTGACGTTAACATCTTTCGAGTGTACTGCCCGGAGAATATTTTAATTGGGAAAGCTCATTTGAAGCTGTTGTTTCTCGGCCTTTATTTGGTACGCCTCACATATCAATTTATACAAGTATTGAAGAAGATGAATCAGAACTGCACCAACATAACAAGCCAGGTTTTTCCGTTTTTTTCTCATCATTCTTATTTGGTGTTATTTTGATAGTTTTGTTATTTGTTCTGATACTTTGTAACAGAGTGTAATTTTAAAAAAAAATTCAGTGACCAAAAGATATGCTTGATGTTACATTGATTAACATCAATTCTCGTGCATTGACTTTATTTTTGTCATTCTGATCTGCTTTTTCTTGAAAGTTGAATTAAAAATCAGTGAGTACTAGTATTAAGCCTTGGATTTTTAATTTGAATTAATAGAAGTTGGGTTTAATGGTGGTTTGATAGTGGATAGTGGCGTGATTTGTTAGTGGCTATGGGTACGGTTCCCGTGGCATGGTTACGATATGTGAATCTCAATTCTTGGGTGCATTTCATGTAACCCGATTATAACAACTTCGAATAATAAAATCTTTTGAAATTAGAATAAATTGAGGTGCGCCGCGCCAAATAAAATTTCAATTGTGTGGCCCTCGTTTTAATTAGCTTTGACTTAACCTTAGAATTCGAGGCGTGCCATTTAGCAAATTTTCATGGCCCTCGCAAAGTTAACAACGCGTAGTTGCTTTTAGACGCGTTATTTAATAATATTACCTTCCTAAACTCGGGTGCACATTTATGTGACCCAAATCCAAATCTCAACAATGTTATATAAATGTGTTGCGGACTGCGGGTGCATTTATGTGACGTGGTTCAAGACATATTTTAAATGACGTTGCAATTTTCTTTAAAAAATGAATAAAAGCAGTTAAAGGTTTAAAATTGCACCATAGGCTAAAACATGTGCTAAAATCAGATAATAGGCCATTTATAACAGTTTAGCGACCGTTCTAGAACCACGGAACTCGGGAATGCCTAACACCTTCTCCCGGGTTAACAGAATTCCTTACCCGGATTTCTGGTTCGCGAACTGTAATACAGAGTTCATTTTCCTCGATTCGGGATTTGAACCGGTGACTTGGGACACCATAAATCTCCCAAGTGGCGACTTTGAATCTTTTTAATTAAATAATCCCGTATAGATTGTCACTTCAAGTTGGAAATAACTCCCTTATTTACACCCTCCGGGTGTAGGAAAAAGGAGGTGTGACAATAACTATTCACCTGATTCATTCGGTCACATTTAACGCCACCTGGTCACACATCTCGTAAGCTAAAATACAATAAGCATAACGCAAATATGAGTAATTATGCAAAGAGAAACACATGAGAAAACTATCAAACAAGCCCGACAGGCACAACTCCCTATCAGTACCATACTACGAATCAATTTCACAAGGGAGAATTAAAACACATGAATTAATCATAAGGATCTCATCCTGATATAACTTCCACTGCGGCACGTAGCTCGGTTCAAACATAGAACCACATGAAAATGCGAGGATCCCACCCTCAGCTCTGAATCACAAGTAGTATACATATCATGCCAACCGAAACCTCCCTTTTTTTTAAATCCGCTAAACAAGATCACAACACATAATGAACACCCATACCGATAGGGCATATAAATCACAAATTATAACCAAACCATTCAGAAATCACATCAAAACCTACCGTAACGAATAACAGAAAGTCACTTCTAGCCGCATAGCTCTCAATAGTGAACAAAAACAAAATGATAGACATGGGCTAACACCATAGAATCTCCCAAAAGGGATAAACACATAAGCGGTGTACAAAATCATAAACTCACCCTATGTGAAACATGATAGGAGGTCTCACCGCAATAAGCAGAACCGAATCAAAATAAGAATAATTCTCCTCTATAACAAATCGAAACCATACTTGTACAACACCATCTGATGTAGCGACCTCGTCCATGCCCTGTAATTATATCAACGGGTCGGGACTCCCCCTCTAAGGCGCCCTCTAACTGCCTGTCCTCTACCCCTAACTGGCTGTGCAAGTGGAGTAGCAACTGGAACAGAACTCATAGCCTGAATACTCTGCCGTGACACATCTGTCCGAAGTCTGGGACAATCTCTCACCATGTGGCTAGTATCTCCACACTCAAAGCAACCTCTACATTGACGTGGCTGTGGAAGTTGTCCGGTACGGCTACTCTAAGACCCATATGTATATGAAAAATCGCGTGAGGCTTGAAGTGCAAACTGAACTTGCTGACCCACAAAACCTCTACCATGGCGTGCTCTGCCTCCATAATAGAGACCAGTAGATCCTCCCGGTCTACGAGGCCTCTTAGCCTCCCTGACCTTTCTCTCCTGACCCTGCATATCCTCTTTCTCTTGGTCCCGCATGCCCTCTAATCGGCGAGCAATCTCTACCACCTGCTGAAATGGAACATCCAACTCCAACTCCAAAGCAATGCTGAACCGGATATCATGACTAAGCCCTTCAATGAATCTGCGGACTCGCTCTCTAACTGAAGAAACCAAAGAAGGTGCATGCATGGACAAATCACTGAATCTAACAGCATACTCTGACGCTAACATATTACCCTGGCACAGCTGCTCAAATTTTGTGCGCCGTGCATACCGAGGAGTTTGGGGAACAAACTCTCTCAAGAACATCTCTGAAAATTGAGTCTATGAAAGTGACATTGTATTGATCAGACTACCCAACTCATATACTCGCCACCGCTGCTATGTCGCTCCTTTAAGCTGGAACGTAGTAAAATCAACCCCATTTATCTCCACAATACCCATAGTGCAGAGAATACGGTGGCACTCCTCTAGAAAACCATGAGCATCCACTAAAGCCAAACCACTGAAAGTAGGAGGGTGATACTTCTTGAACCTGAAAAGTCTAAGTTGCTCCTCCTTCGTTGCCCCTTGCCTGACCTCAGGCTGAACCGAATTAATAGGTTATACCGGCATCACACCCGAAACCTGACCAATGTGAGCCCGCTGCTCTGGAGTACCGGCGGTGGGAGTCTGAGCTCCTCCTCGAATCTGCGAAGTAGCTGGAGCAACAGAGATCAGCCCTGCCTGAGTTAATGTACCAAACACGCTCAGGAACTGCGCTAAAGTCTCTTGAAGTTCGGGGGTAGCAACAGGCGCCTCCGATGCCTTTCCCCCAACCGGAGCTACTGGCGGCTCCTCAACTGCTGCTCTGACAAGTGTTCTAGCTGTAGTACGTGCTCCTCCTCGACCTCTGCCTCTGCCCCTAGCAGCACCAGCTCTGGGGGCAGCGTCATTAGTAACTATAGCTCCTGTCCTCACAATCTGCGAGAGAATAGAATGATAAAGGCTCGAACTCCTGGATCAATAAACTCGCACGATAGGAATGAAAGAAGTGAAAAATGTCCTAATAGTTCGGTAGCCTCTCGAAGATAAGTACAAACGTCTCTGTAACGATCCTCAAGACTCTACTAAACTCGCTTATGACTCGCAGCACCTATGAACCTAGAGCTCGGATACCAACTTGTCATGACCGAATTTTCCTCCATAGGATGTCATGATGGCACATAGTCTTAGGGACTAGGTAAGTCTAACACTCACTGAATTAATGGCAAACTCAACCAATAGTTATTAAATGTGAAACAAAAATTTATCTATACAAGCTAACAATCCCCAAAACCGGTAGTACAAGTCATAAGCTCTACAGAGTTTATTAGAAAATCTCTAAATACAATTGTTCCTGAATAAAAATAAAAGTACAACGTAAAAATTTTAGAAGGTGACTCCGAGGCCTGCGAACACGACAGCAGGTATACCTTAGTCTCCACAGCAATGCCCGATCAGCTAGCAAAAGATCAATAACTACGAGGTACCTGGATATACATAAAAATGTGCAGAAAGCATAGCATGAGTACACCATGGCGGTACCCAGTAATTATCAAAACTAACCTCGGTAGAGTAGTGGTGAGGGACAGTCAAGACACATACTTGACTTAATAACATGTACAAGTATGAATGTGAAACTAACAGGGAAATAATATCATTATAAGGTTAATCATGGTAGAAGTAACAAAACAACACTCATAATAGGAAACTAGAAAAAACTATTAGCACAGGGAAACAAATTGGTACTACGCCGTAGAGTAAGCTGAACACAGTTTAAGTCCGGTGAAACCAAATAAAGGAAAGCAAGTCACAACTCAATAAGAACAACCGCTTTGACACAAAATATATTCAAGAATTTCCCCGAGGTACTGTTACGACCCAACTTGTCATTTTGAGAAGTAGCTTTCCGTTCGGTGGCTTAAGGTCTCGAGCAGCTTAGTAATATGTATTATGACTTGCGTGAGTGGTCGAGTTGGTTTTCAGATAATTCGGAATTAAATTGAAAGTACAATTCTTATTTTTGAATCTTAAGCGAAAAGAGTTGACCGGAGTTTGACTTTTGAGCAAACGACTCTGAAATGGAATTTTTATGGTTTCAATAGCTTTGTATGGTGATTTTGGAATTAGGTGTATGTCCGGATTTGGATTTGGAAGTTCGTAGGACAATCGACGCATTTTGGGAAAAGTTGGAAAATAGAAGATTTTTGGGAAGTTTGATCGGGAGTTGACTTTATTGGTATCGGGGTCGAAATTCGACTTCGAAAATTGGAACAACTCCATTATGTCATTATGACTTGTGTATTTGAAGTCATTCTGGATTGATTTGATACGTTTCGGCACAAGATATGGAATTTTGAAATTTGAAAATTTATAAGTCCGATTTGAGGTGCAATTTGTAATTTCGATATTTTTTGATGTAATTTGAGCTCTCGAGTAAGTCCGTGTTATGTTACAGGACTTATTGGTATATTTGGACGAGGTTTTGAGTGGCTCGGGTGAGTTTCGGACGGGGTTCGGTTCGGTTGAAGCCTTATTGAAGCTGCTGGAATTTTGGGTTGTTGGTGCAACTGCTTCTGTGGAAGCTTTGTCGTAGAAGCGACTCCGCAGAAGTGGGCAGCCCATTGCAGAAGAAAAAATGGAGAAGGGACTGATGGGCAGGCCTCGCAAAAGCGGCTCAACATGCGCAGAAGCGCGACCGCAGATGCGGTCCTAGACATCGCAAAAGCGATCAGTGCTAGCCCAGGCTGTCTCGCATATGCGAGCTTGTTCCACAGAAGCGGTGGTCGCAGATGTGACCTACTGTCCACAAATGGGGAAACGCTGGGCAGAACCCTTCAAATTCTAGAGTTCGATATTTTCACCCATTTTCGGATTTTGGAGCTCGGTTTTGGCGACTTTGGAGAGGAATTTTACCACACGACTTGGGGTAAGTATACTTGACTCACTTGTGATTATATTTCATGGATTAATCTTCATTTTTGGCGTATGATTATTGAATTTTCAAGAGAAATTAGAAGAAATTTCTAAAATTCCACAAAACGAATTTTCGAGTTCTTTTGTATACCGATTCAGAGTCGGATTTGAATGAAATTAGTATGGTTGGACTCATAATTGAATGGGTTGTCGAATTTTATGAGTTTCATTGGTTTCGAGACGTGGGCCCCATTGTCGACCTTGTGAGCGGAGTTGGGAATTTTCATAAATTGTTAAATTGTAAGCATTGGAGTATATTTTGATTAATTTGCAACTTGTTTGACTAGTTTCGAATTGTTTGGCTTGGAATTGAGGAGATTGGAAGGCGTTCAGAGGTTGATACACGCGGAATGGAATTTTCGGAGTATTGTTAGCTTGCTCGACATTGGAGTCAGCTTGTTCGAGGTAAGTAACATTTCTAAATTTGGAGTTGAGGGTATGAACCTTGAAAATACGTATTATATGATTTGTTTGGAGGTGGCGCACATACTAGGTGGCGGGCGTGTGGGTATGCACCGTAGAAATTGTGAAATCATCAATTCTGTGGAATAGTGTAGTCAAATAATCTTGACATTGTCCATGTACGTTCATGTGTTAAAGAAATTGAGCTGAGAATTATGTTAAAAATCATGCTGAGGCTATATGCCGGTATTATTGAAACCCACAGAGGTCATGTTGCTATGAATTATTTGTTTATATAGTAGTTTCATACTCAGTCATGTTCATTCATTTCATATCATATCTGTCTCTGTTGCTATTTATTGATATATCATATCATCATTTTGGGCTGATTTCATGACATTGTGAGCCCGAGAGACTGGAGAGATTAATGACTGAGTGAGGCAGATGGCCTTATTGTGAGGATATTTATGGGATCGGGCTGCACGCCGCAGCAGGCATAGGCTTTATTATTATGGGATCGGGTTGCATGCCGCAGCAGGCCAGATTGGCTTATTATAGCACTTGGGCTGAAGGAGACCCTCCGGAGTCTTCACCCCACACAGTGAGCGCGGTGGATATTATATTTGGGATGGAGGTCCCTAGACATGGAGTTACCATATATATTCACATTTGGGATGGAGTTGCCTTATTTATTTATATTTGGGATGAAGTTCCCTGGGCACGGAGTTGCCTTATTTATTTATATTTGGGGTGGAGGTCCTTGGGCATGGAGTTGCCTTATTTATTTATATTTGGGATGGAGTTCCCTCGGCATGGAGTTGCCTTATTTATTTATATTGGGATGGAGTTCCCTGGGCAGGATTGGTCATATACAGTACTGAGTGACCGTGCGCGAGTTATTATTTATATTTGGGTTGGATCTGCCATGTACAGTGCCAAGTGACTGAGTGTGCTGAATATTGAGCGTGATGAGTGGAAATGCGAGATAGTGAGATCGAGTACTCTGAGAGTCTGAGTACATGAGTTCATCATTGTGCTGCATTGCATTAGACATGCATACTTGATATGTAGGCATAGAGAAGCATTTTTCCTCATGCCATCTAATAATGAAATTTCTTATCTGTTGTTAAAATTTTGAGAAAAATCACAGATTTCATACTTACTCAAATTTTGGTGATTTCAGCAAAAGATTTGAGTTTAACTGTTATACTTGAAAAGAAAATGTTTATTTTTCTGGAATTGTATACGAGCTGAGCATTTCATTGTTGAGCGTTTACTGGTGTTACTTTCATTATATTGTTATGCATTATTGCTGGTTATTAGTGTTGTACGCTGACCTTTGTTTCAGCTCGTCACTACTTTCAACCTAAGGTTAGGTTTGTTACTTATTGAGTACATGGGGTCGGTTGTACTCATACTACGTGCAAATTTTGGATGCGGATGTTGTTGTACATAGCGGGAGCTAGCATTGAAGATGTACCTGCGAGCCAGTCACTGCTGCCTTTTGTTCTTGGTAGCTTCAGAAATTTTAATCTGTTCATGTATATTCAATAGATAATGTATTTTTATTTCACGCCATCTTTGTAAATTCTTATCTTAGAAGCTCATGATTTGTACTACCAGTCCTTAAGAAGAGTGTATTAGAGTCATTTAAATATTAATTGAATCAGATTTTTATTATTTGGCTTACCTAGCGGGTGAGGTTAGGTACCATCATGGCTAATTGTATTTTGGGTCGTGACAAGTACCAAACCTCAAAATCACAAATCACGGGTCCCGAATCACGAACCCAATCACTTGGCATCTTGTGCCCACATTACAAATTTCAACCACATGGACTACTCACGTGCCAATTCCATTAATCTCGTATCCGCACGGACAACTCACGTGCTAAGGGAGTGACAATATCTCATATCCGCACGGATAACTCACCTGCTAGCAATAACAACAATTCATAACCGCACGGACAACTCACGTACCAATAGTAAAGCTCTCACACAGAAGGCAAATATACGAGGATATATGTAAATGATCAATAGACACCAGAGTTCATCTTCTCTAAACGATATGGGTGATTAATTACGTGTATGCTTGTGCAAGTGTTCTATGACAACTTGAGTCAACTTGTAAAAGTAGAGACAATCACCACAAAATGTACAAAGAATAACTCACACAAGGTAGGCACACCACTACACAAATAATATCAATAACAATGCCCGCAGACTAACACAAGTCATCATAAATTATCCCCGACATAGCCCACCTTGTCTCGCCACGTGCGCAACAACAAAGTAAACGCCCGCCTTGTCTCACTGCACGCGCATAATAATATTCCCATCTTGTCTCGCCACATGCGCAATATATATATCCTGCCTTGTCATGCTGCATGTGAAACTATCAATAATAACAATAGCACGGATAACTCACGTGCGAATACCCCGATAGTTCTCTCAATAAACCACGTGTGCCAAAACATAACAACATAATATAAAGACTTTAACCACATGTTCCCACATGCCACAACTTTTTCCTCAAAATAATTTGAATACCACAACCACGCATAGCCCCCGGTTCAACAACACTGAGTACAACAGCAACAATAGTAATAACACGAGAGTATGAAAAATACATTAACACAATAACTTCAGAACACAAAGAAACGGATGAACGAGCTCACAATGAAAGACATAAAAAGTAATAATGGCTTCAAATAAGAATAACTCAAAAATAAGAGAGGCAACATTTAACTACGACATCAAGTAATGATAAATGACAATGGAAGAGAAAACCTGTAATAAAAGAGGCAACAACTTCAGTTAAAGCATATAAGAATATGTTTGGCAACAAAGGTAGAACATGAATCAATCAACTTCAAATAAGGCATGTAAGGGTAAATTTAGCAAATGGATGATATAATGTGATAAAGCAACTTCATTTTAATATGCATAAGAGACCTAAAAGTCTAAAATGGTAAAATTTCCACATATAAGTCGTGTACACACTTGTCACCTTGTGTACACGTCTTTCACATAGTTCAAATAGCACAAATAACCCAATTCCTACGGGGTAGTTTTCCTCACACAACATTAGGCAAGATACTTACCTTGGCGAAGCTAAACCGATATTCTAAAATGACCTCATCACTTGAAACAACCTCCGGACGGTTCAAATCTAGCCAAAATAATTTCATAACATAATAAATACTCCTAGGAGACTATTCAGGATAATAAAATTTTGGTTTTTCAATAAAGACTAAAAAGTCAACTCAAAAGTCAACCCCAGGCCAGCACCTCGGAACCCGACAAAATTTTACAAAATTCGAACAGCCATTCCGATACGAGTCCAACCATACCAAACTTATCAAATTCCAATATCGAGTCACCCTCCAAATCTTCATTTTGCATTTTTGAAAGATTTTATAATTTTCCCAATTTCTTCCATTAAATTCACTAATTAATGACGAAATAATCATAATATCATGAAATATAATCAATTTAGGATAATGAACACTTACCCAAAACAAACTCATGAAGAACCCTTCCAAAATCGCCCAAAACCGAGGCTCCCAACTTAGACGAAATGAAGAAAATGACCAACTTTCGATCCTTAACATTCTGCCCAGGGATCGCACCTGCAAGAAAATCCAGTGCACCTGTAGTGTGGCTTCTGCGAGCCAAAATCCGCTCCTGCGGAGTTCCCTTACCTGGGCCATTTCGCTTCTGCGACCCAAGATGCGCTTCTGCGCTTGCACATCTTCTCTCAAGGTTCCGCTTCTGCGGCTTCGCAGATGCGCCCCTGGCATCCGCTTATGCGATCTTCTCCAACCAGCCCAGCTTCCGCTTCTGCATCCCCTTTTCCACACCTACGAGCAACGCACCTGTGCCCAGTGGTCCGCAGATGTGACCACACCAGTTCTGCCCATACCAGCTTCACCCAACATGCTCCAAAATGATCTGAACCATGTCCGAAACTCATCCGGGCCACTCGGTACCCCGTTCGAATATACCAATAAGTCCCATAACGTAACACAGACCTACTCGAGGTCTCAAATCACATCAAACAATATCGAAACTACAAATCGCACCACGAATCAAACTTATGAATTTTCAAATCTTCCAACTTCCAAAATTCATGCTGAAACATATCAATTCAATTCCGATTTACCTCAAATTTTGCACACAAGGTATAAATGATATAACGGACCTATTCTAATTTTCAGAATCAAAATCTGAACTCAATATCAACAAAGTCAACTCCTGGTCAAACCTCTCAACCTTCCAAAACTTCAAATTTCCAATTTTCGCCAAAATGCAATTATCCTACGGACCTCCAAATCCAAATCCAAATCCGGATGCACGCCTAAGCCAAAATCACCATACCAAAGTATTGGAATCATCAAAATACCATTACGGAGTCTTCTACATAAAAGGCAAACTCCGGTCAACTATTTTCACATAAGCTTCTAAAATAAGAATTGTTCTTCCAAAATGATCCCAAATCATCCGAAAATCGAACTCGACCACACACGTAAGTCATAACACATAATACAAAGTTGTTTGTTTCTCCCAAAACTCACACGCAAGTATACATGGTTGACAAGTAATATAGGATTGTAAGTCCAGATATCATACCCATAGGGACTTGTGATTAACTATCAACTAAATTAAACTCAAACAATTAATCTATTCAAGCGAATCCTAAAGTATGAATATTTAACTAAAACTAATCTAGAGTAACAAACTAAGAGATTAAAGGAAATAAGTTGGTAAAAGTAAACACAAATTTAATGAGAGACAATATTCCCGTTGAGTCTTCCGCTTAAATTGTCTAATTAATTTATTTGATTTATTGACTAACAGGGTTAATATTACTCATAGTATTCTCCTGAATTCCTACTCGCATATTCAAGCTAACCTAACGCCTATATTTATATGGAATTAGGATTAACAATAACGCCATTATATTTCCCGTATAGTAACCAAGCAAGGCAATTAGGTATATCCCTATCCTAACCGCAAATTTGTTCCCGATACTCAAGTTCAAGATCTTGCTCTACTCAATCTTATATACAATCTAGAATTTCCTCTCCCGAGTTCAATCCTAGATTCATAGACAGTATTTAATTAGTGATCAAGCAATCAAATAATTAAGCGCAAGATTGAATAAATAGACCAATATGATAAAATAACAAGACAATTCAAGCTTCAAACTACAATGTTCATGTATCACACAAAACTCTAGAACTAATGAACTAAAAAGTTAAAGTAAGAGAAGAGAAGAAAAACTGAGAATCCTTGCTCCCGAGTATCCCATGCGTGTATGTTCCTCTCCGAGTGGTGTCTCCCTCTTCAAAATAGGTTTAGACTTGCTTTTATACGAGTTGGGACCGTATAGGACCGAAATAACTTTATCTCGAACGAACTAGGAAAAGTCCCCGCCTCCAGCGTCTAGGGTAGCGCCTCGCGCTGGCCGTAACGCTAGATCCAGTGAGCTTTTCAATTCTTGCCGCCTCGCTCTTAGCTCTTTAGGCTTAAGTGAATTCTACCTTGCATTTGCTTCAATAGTCTTTAATTTCTTCCAGGTTTCCTCTGTTCCCATCTTCACCTTTTAAATTCATGGATTATTTTCCTTTTGTCCTCTCATGTATTTTTCTTCATGCTATTTTGTATTCTCAACATATATCAATGCTTGTCATGCTTCGAATTACCCAAGTTCAACATTACATTGGACGTGATGCATAGCTTTTGATTTCAACTTATCATATTTGCTCCGATTTTCTTATCCAAAATACCGACATTAATCATTAACACCCAAATAAGTGTAAAACTCGATAATCAAATTAAGTTGGACATAATCAATATAAAATATAACCAAAAAACGGTAAAAATGTGAGTAAATTAATATCGAAACATATGAAAATATGCCAAATATCACCAACCCACACTTAAACTCTTGCTCGTCCTTGAGTAAGCATTAAAACAACTCTCAATAAATCAAGCCTAGAAACACCACCACTCTAGTTGATACTAATAATTAGGCCATATTGTAACTCAAACAATCAGATATACACTTCCTGGTCATCTTACAAGATATACAAATCACAAACAAACAACAAACTTGTACCTCCTAACCTCATAGACGGACTCTAGCTTATCAAATTTAAGCTCGCTCACCTACTCTGTCAAATTAAGCTAATAACATCGCCTATCTATCATGAAACAAGTGCCCTCACAAGAATAAATAGTCCATACTCTCAAATCAAAGAACGAATATAATTTAATGACTTAGCATCAAAGAACAACTCTCGCACTCACAAACGAATTCACATGTATGCACAAAGAACTATAGGCTTGCCCGTTACGTACATCTCTATTAATTATGTATGCTCGAATAGAATCAAATAGGACTTGTAATGTTGGTTAGGGGACGAGTAAGAGAACTATAAATAATGACTTACACTTCCCTAAGCACTTTGCACTTTTAGACTTCATCACCCATTATTTTCTATTCTTCACTTTATTTTTCAGCCCTCTCTTAATCAATTATTTCACAAGTATTTTCCTCATATCAAGAACATCTCAATCATATTTTTTTTTTCAAAGAAATTTTTTCATTCTTTTTTTTTACATTTCACATTCTTTTCAAGATGGCCTTTTCATCACTTTGCAGCTATTGTTGGTTAGCATTTTTTACTTAATCATCTCTTTCTTCAAATTTATCAATTAATAGTATTGTCTAAGCAACAATGCTCAAGGAAGCAAGGTGCAAAAACTAGGGATTCAACAAAAGAATCAAGGTAAAAATACGACTTTCAAACAAAAGGCTACATGTTCAAAGGGCTAACTAGTGGTACAATATCTGAAAAGGCTAAAATTCACAAGACAAACCAAAGAAAGCCTATTATCATCTTATAACCAGAGCAGCACTTTTATTTCGCTTCAATAACATGCAGGGCAAGTTCTAGACTAAGATGCAAAACATGGAATATATGTAAGAAATCATCACCCCGCATGCCACGGCAGGGTCATAGCAAACGATAAAATAAGAATAAGCTATATACAGAGTCACAACCCTGAGCTTAGGTGTCAGAAAGTCTGCAATTTTATTCATTACTCAAGCACTCAAAGGAAAGTACTACTCAAGCCCAGGCCTAAATATGCTAGTATCAAATAAGTCACAAAAATTTTCTTCTCCCTCTTTTACTACTACAAAAAATCTAATCCTAAAATGCTAATTGCTCGAGGCATTATACCACCGAACGGAATGCTAATTCTCAAAACGACCGATCGGGTCGTTACAGAGTCCCGGCTCTTTATTTTGTTAAATAAAAGAATTTTATATTTATATACCAAAAAAATGTTCTTACCTCTTTTGACGGTACATAATTTCCATTTTTCTGCATTTTATTTTCTTATGATATAAGATTTGATATCATGCAATTGCTTTTTTTTATTTACAAAATTTGAAAACATATTGTAGGGAAATGACACCGAAAAACTAATAATAATAATACTGCAATAATATTATTTGTGAACGGATACACGGGTTGGCTTGAATCGTGCTAGGCACTGTCCTAAGAAACTATTTCAGCAATGTGAAATGTTTCCCCAGGATTAAACAAGCCTACCTCTATTAGAGAGGATACAGGAATCAGCAAAATAGTAAATTACAAACCCAGCTATTTTAAAAGAGGGAACAAAATAAAGTAGACTATAAATGTTTTAAGGAGGAAGAAAAGGAACGAAAGAAGCAAAGTGAAGAAAGTACTGCTCCATGATGTCTACTTGTAGGCCTATTTATAGGCTAATTGAGGGGCTTAGGTCATGCCAAGTGTATGACACTTGTTTATAACTTTGCATGCAATTTGCCACATGGTTGAACACTTGACACTTGTTTATGACTTTCCATGCAAGTTGCCACATGGTTAAACACTTGTCCATTTTTTGGAAAATATTACAACAGTTCCCCCACATATTTTTAAAAAATTCATACAAAGAAGAGTAAGATTTGCTGGATTTGTATGGTCCAAATGCAATAGGTTTGGTGTCTTTTGGACTATGAACCAAACTTAGATCAATAAAGTTTAACTCATAGAATTATTGGTGAAATATAATATTTCTATGAACCAATAATTCTTATTGTAAGTCAGAGATTTTATCAATCACATTTCGACCCCCGGTAATTTTGCTGTTCAACGCGGTTTTGCGCCCAATAGGCCATGCGCGTGCCTGGTTATTCATGAGAGCTCTAGAGACTAGGCCAAAATCTCATAGGAGCGGCCCACTCCACTCTTATATAGGTGAATTCATCAAGTGTATACAGCTTTTAAAGTCACCATCCATAAGGACTATGAATTTCATTAAGAGTATAACTCAGTCTCCCAAATAGTAGCAGTCAAGCACTCTCTTTTAGTGCATCAGTGCCAATATTGACTTGTTAGTACCCATATGAACCTACTTCATGGGATCTCCAATCACATAGGTTGGGTTACCATCTATATTGACAACATGTCGGCCTTAACCCCATCTTTTTTGAGGTTTGAAGAATTAATTTTCTTCCCACGGGTTTAGTCAGAGGATCGGCCAAATTAACTTCTGACTTCACATAATCAATGGAAATTATTCCATCTCTCAACAGCTGTTTTATGACATCATGTCTCAATTTCATGTGTCTACTTTTACAATTATAAGATTTATTCTTTGCAATAGCTATTGCCGCTTGACAATCACAATGCATAGACACAGGAGGCAATACGTCCTTTGTTAAAGGGAAGGGATATTAGCTAAGAAGTTTCTTAGCCACTCAGCCTCAGAACCAGCTAACTCCAGAGCTACAAACTCTGATTCCATAGTCGATCTAGCAATGATCGTCTGTTTAGCTGATTTCCACGATATTGCACCACCACCAAGGGTGAATACATAACCACTAGTGGATTTTGTCTCATCTGATCAGAGATCCAGTTTGCATCACTGTAACCTTCTAAAGTAGAAGGAAATCCACTATATAGGATACCATAATTCATGGTTCCTCTCAAATATTTTATTAGTCTAGCTAATGCAGACCAATGCTCTCTGTTGGGATTATGAGTATATCTACTCAGTCTACACACTGCATAGGCTATATCAGGCCTTGTAAAATTCATTAAATGCATCAGACTCCCAATAATTTGAGCATATTTAGACTGAGCAACCGGGTCACCATTATTCTTTTTCAACTTAGAGTTAGCATCAAAAGGAGTGCTCACAGATGTGACATTAAAATATTCAAACTTCTTAAGAAGTCTCTCAACATAATGTTCTTGTGACAACATTATGCCATCTTCACTCCTTATAACTTTAACTCCCAATATCATATTTACTTCACCCAGATCTTTCATATCAAAATTAGCAGACAGAAATAATTTAGTACTTTGCACAATATTTAAACTTGTACCAAATATAAGCATGTCATCAACATATAGACATATTATCACATAATCATTGTCTACCACTTTAGTATAAACACATTTATCCACCTCAACTGAAGAAAAATCGTCTTTCAGTAAGACTTGCTCAAATTTCTCATACCACTGCTTAGGAGCTTGTTTAAGGCCATAAAGAGATTTAATTAATTTACAAACTTTATTTTCTTGTCCAGGAATGACACAACCTTTAGGTTGAACCATATAAATCTCTTCTTCTAAATCACCATTTAGAAAAGCAGTTTTCACATCCATTTGGTGAATAAAAAGCTTACGGATTGACGCTAAGGCGATTAAAACTCGAATAGAAGAAATTCTAGTTACTGGTGCAAATCTATATTTTGTTTTTGAGAAAATCCTTTTGCTACTAACCGAGCTTTATATTTATCTAAGGATCCATCAGGATTAAATTTCTTTTCAAAATCCATTTACAACAAATAGGTTTTGCACCAGGAGGCAAATCAGTTAAAATCCATGTATTATTTTTCTTAATAGAATCAATTTTAACTTTTATTGCCTCTTTCCAATATTTAGCATCTAAAGAAGATATAGCTTCAAAATAATTTGATGGTTCATTATCGACAAGAAAAGTTTGAAAATCATATCCATAAGAAAAATATTCTTTCCTAGGCCTTTTACTCCTTCTCAGTTCCTCATTAGAGGTAATTTCTCTATTTGTTTCAACAGGTGTATGAGAAATTTTATCAGACAGTGGATAAATATATATATATTCAAAGAACTCAACATTCTTTGTCTCAATTATAGTATTGCAATCAAGCACATCACTTTTTAAAACAAGAAATCTATATGCAACACTATGTTCAGCGTATCCAATAAGTATGCAATCAACAGTTTTAGAACCTATTTTTCTCTTATTAGGTTTAGGCAAAAGAACTTTAGCAAGACACCCCCACACTTTTAAATATTTCAAATTAGGTTTATAACCTTTCCACAATTCATACGGAGTTTTGCCAGTTCTTCTATGCGGTATGCTATTTTGTAAGTGACATGCAGATAAAATAGCTTCACCCCACAAATTATCAGGAGCATTAGAACTAACTAACATAGAGTTCATCATCTCTTTCAATGTTCTATTTTTCCTTTCAGCTACTCCATTTGACTCAGGTGAATAAGGCGGAGTTACTTCATGAATTATTCCATTCTTTTTACAAAAATCATTTAAAGTTAAATATTCTCCACCTCTATCTGATCTAATTCTCTTGATTTTTCTACTAAGTTGATTTTCAACCTCAGTTTTATAAGAAATAAAAGCATCAAATGCATCATCTTTATTTCTAAGCAAATACAACTTAGTATATCTAGAAAAATCATCAATAAAAGTTACATATATCTTTTACCATCTCTAGTCATACTCTGCTTCAAGTCGCCTAAATCAGTGTGAATTAAAGATAACAATTCAGTTTCTCTATTTACGGAAAAACAGGTCTTTCTAGCACTTTTAGCTTCAGCACATATTTCATACTTGTTAATATTATTTGAGTCTAAACCAGATATTAATCCTAGCGACTGCATTTTCTTTATATACGCGACATTAACATGTCCTAGTCTAGCATGCCATAAAGAAATTGACTTAACCATATAAGCAGAAGAAGATGCATTTTCATTGCTAGTAACAGAAATATTAAGCACAAATAAATCATAGTTACAATATCCATTGCCCACAAAAATATCATTTTTGGTCAATACGACCTCATTATTTTCAAATGAAACCTTCACTCCAACTTTTCCTAATAACCCCACAGAAACCAAATTGGTTTGGATATTAGGAACATGCAATACATCACTCAATGCTAGAGTTTTACCAGATGTGAGTTTGAGAAGAATTTTTCCTTTCCCAAGAACACGAGTTGTTCTTGAGTCACCAAGATAAATAGTTTCTTCTCCTTCCTCAACTTGGGTGTAAGACAAAATTCATTTTTGTTTGCACAAATGTGCCTAGTAGCACCAGAGTCTATCACCCAATCTCTCATACTGACCACATTATTTATTTGAGAAATGACCGCAACAATTATATTATCCGCTTTAGTCAAATTTAATTTTGACTTAGCGAGATTGTCATTTATCCCAACTCTACTATTGCATTGAGGTGCATTTTTCTTGAAGGTTTTAATATTAGCATTAGATATGTAACCATGTCTATCTACATACCTGTATTTTGACATTAGTGTCTGCCAAAAGTTGTGGATGCAATAACGTATTTGCAACACCAACAGCTGGAACAGTAGCAGTAGAGACAAACACCAAAAANTATGACTTTCCATGCAAGTTGCCACATGGTTAAACACTTGTCCATTTTTTGGAAAATATTACAACAGTTCCCCCACATATTTTTAAAAAATTCATACAAAGAAGAGTAAGATTTGCTGGATTTGTATGGTCCAAATGCAATAGGTTTGGTGTCTTTTGGACTATGAACCAAACTTAGATCAATAAAGTTTAACTCATAGAATTATTGGTGAAATATAATATTTCTATGAACCAATAATTCTTATTGTAAGTCAGAGATTTTATCAATCACATTTCGACCCCCGGTAATTTTGCTGTTCAACGCGGTTTTGCGCCCAATAGGCCATGCGCGTGCCTGGTTATTCATGAGAGCTCTAGAGACTAGGCCAAAATCTCATAGGAGCGGCCCACTCCACTCTTATATAGGTGAATTCATCAAGTGTATACAGCTTTTAAGTACACCATCCATAAGGACTATGAATTTCATTAAGAGTTATAACTCAGTCTCCCAAATAGTAGCAGTCAAGCACTCTCTTTTAGTGCATCAGTGCCAATATTGACTTGTTAGTACCCATATGAACCTACTTCATGGGATCTCCAATCACATAGGTTGGGTTACCATCTATATTGACAACATGTCGGCCTTAACCCCATCTCTTTTGAGGTTTGAAGAATTAATTTTCTTCCCACGGGTTTAGTCAGAGGATCGGCCAAATTAACTTCTGACTTCACATAATCAATGGAAATTATTCCATCTCTCAGCAGTTGCTTTATGACATCATGTCTCAATTTCATGTGTCTACTTTTACAATTATAAGATTTATTCTTTGCTATAGCTATTGCCGCTTGGCAATCACAATGTATAGACACAGGAGGCAATACGTCCTTTATTAAAGGGATATTAGCTAAGAAGTTTCTTAGCCACTCAGCCTCAGAACCAGCTAACTCCAGAGCTACAAACTCTGATTCCATAGTCGATCTAGCAATGATCGTCTGTTTAGCTGATTTCCACGATATTGCACCACCACCAAGGGTGAATACAAAACCACTTGTGGATTTTGTCTCATCTGAATCAGAGATCCAGTTTGCATCACTGTACCCTTCTAAACTAGAAGGAAATCCACTATATAGGATACCATAATTCATGGTTCCTCTCAAATATTTCATTAGTCTAGCTAATGCAGACCAATGCTCTCTGTTGGGATTATGAGTATATCTACCCAGTCTACACACAACATAGGCTATATCAGGCATTGTAAAATTCATTAAATGCATCAGACTCCCAATAATCTGAGCATATTTAGACTGAGCAACTGGGTCACCATTATTCTTTTTCAACTGAGAGTTAGCATCAAAAGGAGTGCTCACAGATGTGACATTAAAATATTCAAACTTCTTAAGAAGTCTCTCAACATAATGTTCTTGTGACAACATTATGCCATCTTCACTCCTTATAACTTTAACTCCCAATATCATATTTACTTCACCCAGATCTTTCATATCAAAATTAGAAGACAAAAATAATTTAGTACTTTGCACAATATTTAAACTTGTACCAAATTTAAGCATGTCATCAACATATAGACATATTATCACATAATCATTGTCTACCACTTTAGTATAAACACATTTATCCACCTCAACTGAAGAAAAACCGTCTCTCAGTAAGACTTGTTTAAATTTCTCATATCACTGCTTAGGAGCTTGTTTAAGGCCATAAAGAGATTTAATTAATTTACAAACTTTATTTTCTTGTCCAGGAATGACAGAGCCTTCAGGTTGAACCATATAAATTTCTTCTCCTAAATCACCATTCAAAAAAGCAGTTTTGACATTCATTTGGTGGATAAAAAGCTTACAGATTGAAGCTAAGGCAATTAAAATTCGAATAGAAGAAATTCTAGTCACTGGTGCAAATGTATCAAAATAATCTCTATTTTGTTTTTGAGAAAATCCTTTTGCTACTAACCGAGCTTTATATTTATCTAAGGATCCATCAGGATTAAATTTCTTTTTGAAAATCCATTTACAACCAATAGGTTTTTCACCAGGAGGTAAGTCAGTTAAAATCCATGTATTATTTTTCATAATGGAATCAATTTCAACTTTTATTGCCTCTTTCCAATATTTAGTATCTGAATAAGATATAGCTTCAAAATAATTTGATGGTTCATTATCGACAAGAAAAGTTTGAAAATCATTTCCATAAGAAAAATATTCTTTCCTAGGCCTTTTGCTCCTTCTCAGTTCCTCATTAGAAATTTCTTTATTTGTTTCAACAGGTTTATGAGAAATTTTATCAGATAATGGATAAATATATTCAAAGAACTCAGCATTCTTTGTCTCAATTATAATATTGCAATCAAGCACATCACTTTTTAAAATAAGAAATCTATATGCAGCACTATGTTCTGCATATCCAATTAGCATGCAATCAGCAGTTTTAGAACCTATTTTTCTCTTTTTAGGTTCAGGCAAAAGAACTTTAGCAAGGCACCCCCACACTTTTAAATATTTTAAATTAGGTTTATAACCCTTCCACAATTCATAAGAAGTTTTGCCTGTTCTTCTATGTGGTATTCTATTTTGTAAGTGACATGCAGATAGAATAGCTTCACCCCACAAATTATCAGGAGCATTAGAACTGACTAACATAGAGTTCATCATCTCTTTCAATGTTCTATTTTTCCTTTCAGCTACTCCATTTGACTCGGGTGAATAAGGCGGAGTTACTTCATGAATTATTCCATTCTTTTCACAAAAATCATTTAAAGTTAAATATTCTCCACCTCTATCTGATCTAATTCTCTTGATTTTTCTACTAAGTTGATTTTCAACCTCAGTTTTATAAGAAATAAAAGCATTAAATGTATCATCTTTATTTCTAAGCAAATACAACTTAGTATATCTAGAAAAATCATCAATAAAAGTTACATATATCTTTTACCATCTCTAGTCATACTCTGCTTCAAGTCGCCTAAATCAGTGTGAATTAAAGATAACAATTCAGTTTCTCTATTTACGGAAAAACAGGTCTTTCTAGCACTTTTAGCTTCAGCACATATTTCATACTTGTTAATATTATTTGAGTCTAAACCAGATATTAATCCTAGCGACTGCATTTTCTTTATATACGCGACATTAACATGTCCTAGTCTAGCATGCCATAAAGAAATTGACTTAACCATATAAGCAGAAGAAGATGCATTTTCATTGCTAGTAACAGAAATATTAAGCACAAATAAATCATAGTTACAATATCCATTGCCCACAAAAATATCATTTTTGGTCAATACGACCTCATTATTTTCAAATGAAACCTTCACTCCAACTTTTCCTAATAACCCCACAGAAACCAAATTGGTTTGGATATTAGGAACATGCAATACATCACTCAATGCTAGAGTTTTACCAGATGTGAGTTTGAGAAGAATTTTTCCTTTTCCAAGAACACGAGTTGTTCTTGAGTCACCAAGATAAATAGTTTCTTCTCCTTCCTCAACTTGGGTGTAAGACAAAATTCATTTTTGTTTGCACAAATGTGCCTAGTAGCACCAGAGTCTATCACCCAATCTCTCATACTGACCACATTATTTATTTGAGAAATGACCGCAACAATTATATTATCCGCTTTAGTCAAATTTAATTTTGACTTAGCAAGATTGTCATTTATCCCAACTCTACTATTGCATTGAGGTGCATTTTTCTTGAAGGTTTTAATATTAGCATTAGATATGTAACCATGTCTATCTACATACCTGTATTTTGACATTAGTGTCTGCCAAAAGTTGTGGATGCAATAACGTATTTGCAACACCAACAGCTGGAACAGTAGCAGTAGAGACAAACACCAAAAA
>NW_017670978.1:278248-284994 GCF_001879085.1 Nicotiana attenuata | reverse complement strand
CCCAGGATTAAACAAGCCTACCTCTATTAGGGAGGATACAGGAATCAGCAAAATAGTAAATTACAAACCCAGCTATTTTAAAAGAGGGAACAAAACAAAGTAGACTATAAATGTTTTAAGGAGGAAGAAAAGGAACGAAAGAAGCAAAGTGAAGAATGTACTGCTCCATGATGTCTACTTGTAGGCCTATTTATAGGCTAATTGAGGGGCTTAGGTCATGCCAAGTGTATGCCACTTGTTTATAACTTTGCATGCAATTTGCCACATGGTTGAACACTTGACACTTGTTTATGACTTTCCATGCAAGTTGCCATATGGTTAAACACTTGTCCATTTTTTAGAAAATATTACCACACATATATGTCATATATACAAGCAATAACACATCTAAAGTCAATGATATTGGCAAGTCATCCTTCCATTCACTTCTTGTCCTTTAAAATAATTCTAGCTGAATATTTTGCTCCTGCATTTTAATGAAAAGTACAATATCGTTGATAAACCATAGTTCCAATTCGTAGGTTCTCCTAAAATTTTAGTATTCTGAAACCAATCTATTATTTTTGATATCAACTTTTGGCCCATGAATACCTCTAGGCTCTAAAGAGTAAAATAGCCAAATTACATGTTTTTGTTAAAATATTAACCAAACATATTTCAGTTATATATATATATATATATATATATACCCAACTGAAATATATATATATACCCAACATATTTCAGTTTATATGTGTGTGTGTGAAATACAGACTCTTGTACTTCACGAATATTTAGAGATGATCTATATTTTACAAAATTTTCTTAAATTTGTAGTGAGCTACAAAATTTATTTTCCCGAGATTATTCCAAGGACTTAATGACTGCAAACCGTCAATTCTATATGAAGACCTCCGCTGATTTGGAAATTTATTACATGCATTAGTAAATTTAATGCTGTAATAATGATTTTCCCATAAAAGATGGATTTATATATTTTCCATTTGACGTTTGTCACACATAATTATAAATACTAGCCAAAGCCTAAGTCATTAGCTGTATATACATCTACCATAACGAAGCAAATATAAATCATAAGCTGCAATGGCTTTGTGCAGGTCCTCCAACTCATGTCTTCTCCTTGTATTTCTAGCTATCATTGGTTTGGCTATTGCAAGGAATCTTGGTAACTCCTTTTCCATTTTTTATTGCTCCCATTTTTTTATACCTTCAAATTCTTAGTTTAAACAGTTGGATTGATGACTATTTAGATTAATTCTTCTTGTTTTTTAATTAACAGATCAAAAACAACTGGGTCCTCTTTGCTTTGATCAGTGCGCGAAATCATTTTTTAACAACGAGTGCTTGGCGTTTTGCATAAGGAGATCGTTTAATGATGGCTCTTGCGTTCTTGACTCAACAGGATCGGGCTTATTCTTTTGTTGTTGCAAAACTTGATAGACAGAATATTCATCTCTTATTCTCAATGTCAGCTATAATAATATACTGAGACTTAGCTAAAATAATAATATATTTTTTGCTTATTTTGTTTTTTTCTATGGTCAATGGATCTTGAATTAATTTTTTTGTCTCTGCACTTTCTTTCGGAGGAGTAAAATAATAATAACCGTCGAAAAAAACAGATAGTTGAAAGGATTCTGCGAAGAAGATGAAGGAGAAGTTATTGCTTAAAGAGATGGAAGAGTTTGGAAACAGTCATCAACAAACCTTCCCCTATTTATAAGGTTCGAAAGGCACAAGAATCGAAACGACGGATCATGATTAGCACGAAAATCTAAATGACAAAGCCAATCAAGGGTCACACCTAAATCGATGCAATGCGTCGGAAACAGCGTCATTATGACACATAATGTCACTTTTTCTCTTGGATCAAATGGCTCCAACATATTTCCCGGAAAATTCAAAATTTTCAAAATATACGGACCTCAGAAGGCCACGTAGACCTGTCTTCACGACCACAACCTACATAGCCATCTTTATAGAATTGTATCACAAACGACATTGTCCACTTACCGACAATCGTCCGCAGGAAGACCTTGATAAGCGGAGAGACTAATTGTATGGGTCAAAATCCATCTTTAGTCGAAATGGTATTTGTAAAACATTCTTGGGATGCCACGTGTCGAAATAATCTAATTAACAATGAAGGCCATGGTCGAAGAGTCAGCAAGGGCTGAGGTCGAAGAATCATCAAGGTTCGAGCCCGAGGTCGAGCACATCTGACAGAGTTATAACGACTACTTTCAAAATAGGACATAAAAGAGAATATTCTAGCGGATATCTCTACACTTGTACTGTAATGACCCGGCCGGTCGTTTCGACAGTTATAGCCCGTTCCCCGCNTGTGGTTCTGTTGCCTTGTTGACTTGCATTCTCCCGGCGACATCCTTTTGTTGCTGCCTTGAGTTGTGATCTGAGATGTTTTGCCCTTTCTCCGAGTGATGCTTGACCGCTAAAACTTGAAATGTAATCCTCTGTTCTCCAGGCGGACTCCTGACTGCTGAAACTTGAATTGTATGCCTCTGTTCTCCAGGCGGGCTCCTGACTTCAAAACTTGAAATGTATTCCTCTGCTATACAGGCGGGCTCCTGACTTCACTTGAAATGTATTCCTCTGCTATACAGGCGGGCACCTGACTTCAAAACTTGAATGTATTCCTTGTTTTCTATATGGGTGCCTGTAGTCAAAACAAACAAAACAAACGAAATTTTTCTGCCCCAGCTTGCACTAGGAAGATTTATGAGTTGTTAGCAATATTGTAAACCACTTATACTACTGATGCCATGATGAGAGTAAACTAAAGACTAGATTAGGATGTGCGTCTCTTACGAGTAAACCAAGTAACTTTTACTAGCAAATACGTCTGCTAAAATAAAACCTGAATGAACCAAATTAGGAAGTGCGTCTCCTAGGGGTGAATTTAAATGACCAAGGCTAGGAAGTGCGTCTCCTAGGGGTGCAAACTTCAGTGACTAAAACTAGGAAGTGCGTCTCCTATGAATGAACTCTTAATTTAGGAAGTGCGTCTCCTATGGGTGAAACTTCAATGACTCAAACTAGGAAGTGCGTCTCCTAGGGGTGAAATTTCAATGACTCAAGCTAGGAAGTGCGTCTCCTAGGAATAAACTTAAATGACCCAAAACTAGGAAGTGCGTCTCCTAGGGGTGAAACTCAATTTAGGAAGTGCGTCTCCTAAAACAAAAATATAACCTACCCAAACTAGGAAGTGCGTCTCCTAGGGGTGAAATTTCAATGACTCAAGCTAGGAAGTGCGTCTCCTAGGAATAAACTTAAATGACCCAAAACTAGGAAGTGCGTCTCCTAGGGGTGAAACTCAATTTAGGAAGTGCGTCTCCTAAAACAAAAATATAACCTACCCAAACTAGGAAGTGCATCTCCTAGGGGTGAAATTTCAATGACTCAAGCTAGGAAGTGCGTCTCCTAGGAATAAACTTAAATGACCCAAAACTAGGAAGTGCGTCTCCTAGGGGTGAAACTCAATTTAGGAAGTGCGTCTCCTAAAACAAAAATATAACCTACCCAAACTAGGAAGTGCATCTCCTAGGGGTGAAACTTCAATGATTCAAACTAGGAAGTGCGTCTCCTATGAATGAACTCTTAATTCCTGAAAGACCCAGACTAGGAAGTGCGTCTCCTAGGGGTGAAATTTCAATGACTCAAGCTAGGAAGTGCGTCTCCTAGGAATAAACTTAAATGACCCAAAACTAGGAAGTGCGTCTCCTAGGGGTGAAACTCAATTTAGGAAGTGCGTCTCCTAAAATATAACCTACCCAAACTAGGAAATGCGTCCCCTAGGGATGAAACTCAATTTAGGAAGTGCGTCTCCTAAAACAAAAATATAACCTACCCAAACTAGGAAGTGCGTCTCCTAGGGGTGAAAATTCAATGATTCAAACTAGGAAGTGCGTCTCCTATGAATGAACTCTTAATTCCTGAAAGACCCAGACTAGGAAGTGTGTCTCCTAGGGGTAAACTCTTAATTTAGGAAGTGCGTCTCCTAAACAGTATAACCTGAAAAACCTAGGCTAGGAAGTGCATCTCCTAGAGGTGAAACTTCAATGACTCAAACTAGGAAGTGCGTCTCCTAGGGGTGAAACCATCAGTGACTCAAACTCATATGATCCAATCTAGGAAGTGCGTCTCCTAAGGGTAAGATCTCAGTTTAGGAAGTGCGTCTCCTACAACAAAATATAACTTGAAAACCCCGACTAGGAAGTGTTTCTCCTAGGGGTGATGTGTCATCTTCTCAATAGCCTTTGCGTAAGCAGAATTGGGGCATTACACCTGAAAATTTCAAGCTTCCCAGCTTTGGTATGAACATAGCTTCCGTCCCTGTTTCAGACAAAGAAAACTTGTGAGTTTAAACATGGTGGTTGGTTTGTGGCCTTGACTTTGCGGCGATTTCTCCTTCACTTGCCATGATAACTTTGATTTCACCTTGAAAGACGTTGCTTGCTTATTGACTAACCAATATTGCCACCCTTGTCACAGAAAATACCTCTTCTCCGTTCAGACCCAATACCCTCTATCTGTTGCATTGCTCATAAACTGACATTTACCAAACCTTTGTGTTTCGCATGAATCCCAAAGCACGTCAGTTGTCACCCACTCGTGCGTATGCTGTTCTTTCTTGATTTAAACCACTGGCCTTGGCCTTGAGGTCTATTGCTCCTTCACTTGCCATGATAACTTTGATTTCCGCTTGGAAGACCTTGCTTGTCATTGGTTAACCATTTTCTCTGTCAACCTCATCACAGAGAATACCTTTGATCCGTTCACCCCACATCCCCTATCTGTTGCATTGTTCATGAATTGATATATACCAAACCTTTGTATTTCGCATGAATCCCCAAGGCATGTTGATTGTTACCAACTCAGTGCCGCGTTATTCTTTCCTGACTTATGCCACTTTGATGTGCTAGCCAGATCCCGTTTTGTGCAATTGGAAAGCTGGTGGCAAATTTTGAAGTCATTTCTCACTTGTTTTGACCAAACATACTCAGGAAGAGGAAGTAAACAGGACAAAAGGAACAGAGTAGAGGACAATGGAAAGAGATGATTCCTAACAAGAAAACTACAAAGTAGAAACCTATCGGATTGGATACCAATTCTAATGACCATGACATGCACCTGTGGCCTATTCCGTCAAGCAAGCCTGATGTTCAACTCATGTTATACCCCCTAAACCGTGAAACTGGGCTTCAATGCTCCGATTATATAATCTGATTCACGATCCTTATTCAACTTGTAGTGCCCGAAGGGTTTTCACCATCAAGCCTCTCTCATTTTGTTCTTTCTCTCAACTCACCATCGCCGTATGGTGCCTGTGAAGGTTTTCACCAATAAGACTCTCTCATTTTGTTCTTCTATTTGTTCAGAAGGAGTGTTGCTCCTGATATGAATCACCTCTGCTTGCTCGACTTCGCATCTCTCGAAGACTGGTCGGAAGGTCTTTCTTTGGACCGTAATGTGGGCTTTTGGATAGGGCTAGAAAGAAAGGGTATCACGAAGGCTCAAAACAACTTGAATGGGATCAAACTTACAACTTTTGGAATCAGATCTTTTACATAACCACAACTTCTGCCCCAGTTTCTTTGCCTGGGGGCTTTTGGATTTTTATTTTGATGGGACCGAACCGTGAGGCTGCCTACGTATCCTTAACAGGAATCAGGTCGAACGTAGTTCATGACATAGGAATTGCTTTGTTGTTGTTTTTTCTCTTTTCTTTTTCTTCCTCTTTCTCTTCTTTTCTTTTCTTTCTTTTTTTCTCTTTTTGTTGTTTTTTTTTCTTTTTCTTTTTTTTCTTTTCTTTTTTTTTTCTTTTTTTTCTTTTTTCTTCTCTTTTTTTTTCTTTTCTACTTCCTTTTTTCTTTCTCTCTCTTTTCATTCTTTCCTTTTCTCTTTTTCCTTTACTTATCTTTCACGCTTGTGTTTATGATCTTTGCTACTGATTCAAAAAGAGGGGTATGAAAGAAAATAAATAAGGCTCAAAGGGGTAACGAAGGATAAAGTATTTAGATAGCAGAACAAAATGCCTTCGTCATTCCAGTCTCCAAAAGATGCCAAGTGCAAACCACACAATTTAAACAAACCACTGAAAACGTTAGTAACATCTTTTGATTGTACCAGATTTGATAACCATATCCGCACATTCGCATTTTCATTTGTTGAATACAAAGCACCATTGGACAACACTCTCACTTTCCTTACCACGACTGGCCCCTATCAATTTGGCAAACTTGCCTTTAGCTTCAACCTGATGCGGCATGATGCACTCCAATAGGGTTTCTCTGTGTTTTATCTGCCCCAGTTTCACATGGTTCGGGCTTCAAATGATCTCAAAGTGTTCAAATCTATTCTTATTTCCCTCAAGTGCCCTGTCATCTTCAAAATTGTTTCAATGTTTCATGACTAAACTAATTTTTGAGCTCAGGCTAAGAGTTACGCATGCATGTCATGTCACTAGAACCAGCACGAAAAGAACTATAAGAGGAGAAGAAAACTAAACAGAAATGACTAGAAATAACAGAAAACAGAGAATTGCATTAGACTGACGGCGAAAGAGTTTGGACAACAAAACAAGCACAATAAACTGGGGTACAATCCTTAGAACAAACCTAGACAACGCTACATGATATACTACGACCAAAGGAACTAGACAAAATAAAAGGATAGAAGGGTTTGAGTCACAAGACAATATCCAGATTACAACCCTGAAATAACCT
>NW_017670978.1:244921-277260 GCF_001879085.1 Nicotiana attenuata | reverse complement strand
ATTGATGACTTTAGTAGAAAGACTTGGGTTTATTTCTTGAACCAAAAATCTGAAGCTTTTGCTGCTTTTAAAAATTTCAAAGTACTTGTGGAGAAAGAAAGTGGCTATGAAATTAAAGCTCTAAGGTCCGATAGAGGAGGCGAATTCACTTCAAACGAATTTAATGACTTTTGTCAGTCTCATGGAATTCGTCGCCCTCTAACGGTACCTTATTCACCCCAACAAAATGGAGTTGCGGAGAGAAAGAATCGAACGATTCTTAATATAGCTCGATGTATGTTGAAAGCTAAAAGTATGCCCAAGGAATTTTGGGCCGAAGCTGTTTCTTGTGCATTTTATTTGAACAACAGGTCTCTAACAAGAAATGTTAGACATCAAACCCCTCAAGAAGCATGGAGTGAAAGAAAGCCAAGTATCAACCATTTGAGAATCTTTGGGAGCATAGCCTATGCTCATGTGCCACATCAAGGGAGACAAAGCTTGACGATCGAAGTATCAAGCATGTGTTTGTTGGCTATGATACGAGTTCAAAAGGATACAAGTTATACAACCCAAGCAGTGGCAAGGTGGTGGTAAGTCGCGATGTTGAATTTGATGAAGAATTGGCATGGGATTGGGAAGCTCAGGGCTCGATACATGTCTGCCACGTGTTGTCTCAACATCTTTACCTCTTCTACCAACCCGTTGTCCTGTTCAACCAGTTGCGTTCGGGCACCGGTATCAACCCACTCAGTTCTGTTGTTCTCTGCCATTGCCTTGCCTTTGTGTTGTAGGGAAGAGTTACTTTAAAAACCACAAACCAACCACCTGTCTAAAATGATATGATAAAATGAAACCATCACGTTAGCGTTAGGGCATTTATCATATTGGTACCCACACATTTGGGGAATGAATGCACCTAAGCAGTTAACAGTTCCTATTATGCTTTTGATCGGTCGCTTGCATCATCCCGGCCTTTCTTTTATTTCCCTATGCAACTTTTCTCTCTCTTTTTCCTTCTTTTCTTCTTTTCACTCTTGCCTTGATTTTTCTTGTTCCTATTCTCTCCTTTCCTCAAATTTCTTTCATTCTCTCGCTTTTCTTTCATTGTTTTTCCGCTCTTTTCTTTCCCTTTCTCTCTTGCTCTCTTTTCATTTTCTCTCTTCTTCTTCTTCTTCTTCTTCTTCTTCTTCTTCTTCTTTTGTTTTCTTTTTCTTCTGGTTACGGTCGAATCCTATGGAGATTGCCTACGTATCATGACCCCGCATGAATCAGACCGAGCGTAGTTCTGGAGGATAAAAATAAATAACGAAACATTTTGGTATTTTCAAATTTTCATAAAAAATAAAATGTTTTGATTACAACGACTCATCCTACGGAATTTTTACCATAAAAACCAATAGGCTCAAAAACGAAACTAACAGGAGGAAAATCAAGACTCATTTTGACTCAAAAGGTTGTCACTATTTTTTCAAAATTTTCATAAAAATATCCGGAGTTTGCCAATACGGCCTTTCAGCACCTCGAGGAAGAAGATTTTAAGGCTGTGTTTGCTAACCGGCCAAAAATTTAAAAATGACCAAAGGTGGCTGTTCTTGCAAAAACAGTCTTCCGGCGCCCTTTAGGGACATTCGGCTTATTTTAAGCAAGAATGGCGTCACCCGACTTATTTTATCAAAAATTAAAGTTTTGGTATTTTTGCAAAAGGGAGGTTGGACCCGATGAGGGTTGCCTACGTATCTCACGCCCGGTGAGAATCAAACTAGCGTAGTTCGGTCAGATTTACCTAAATTTTAAAAAAAATCTTTTTCTTTCTTTTTCAAATATTTTCCCTTTTTTTTTGCTTTTCGAAAATCCGGCAGCATTTCGGTACTATTTGGGCATTTGGTTTTTCACAACAAATGGTTATCCTCACTTGGTCCTAACACTGCTATTTTCTCAATTTTCTCTCATTTTCTACAAACCGGTCAACATGCAAATCCAAAGCAAATGAATGCACAAGCAGCACGTAAGATGCATCAGGATGGTCTTTTCATTTCAGGTCACCTGTCCTAGACGTACCCAACCCCCGTGTTGAGTCCCCTAAGTCAAATGCACATGATGCAAACAAACGCTCCTACTAGGGATCCGGCCTGAGGTTTTGTTCTTCTAGGTTTAAACCCTAGGTTTATTGGTCTAGACCTGGCTTACCCGAGCGGACAACTCGGGCCGAGGGGGAGGCAGCGTACCCGGGATACAGAAGCTCCGCCAGCTTAGCAACTTATCCAAACCTCGTTCTAAATTGGGAAAAAACTCTAAACAGAAGAGAAGCTACATGAAGTACACCCTTCTCCATGATGTAGAAGACTCAGAGAGAGGAAGGGATTCGTAACAATTTATATACAATTCAACAAATATCAAAGCGGCAAAACATTTAGCACATTAAGCCCAAACATGTAACAAAATCAGATAAAGCCAAATATAACAATTTGACTGAGCTCGAATTCTGAACCTTAAACCAAAAGTTCTGGGTTCTTATCCCCAGCAGAGTCGCCAGAGCTGTCACACCTCCTTTTTCACTTACACCCCCGGAAAGGAGTATAATAAAGGGAGTTATTTCCAACTTGAAGTAACAATCGAAACGGGACTATTAATAAAAGATTCAGAGTCGCCACTTGGGAGATTTATGGTGTCCCAAGTCACCGGTTTAGAATCCCGAATCGAGGAAAAGATTGACTCTGTTTAACAGTCCGCGCACCAGAAATCAGAGTAAGAAATTCTGTTAACCCGGGAGAAGGTGTTAGGAATTCCCGGGTTCCGTGGTTCTAGCACGGTCGCTCAACTGTTATATTCGGCTTGATTATCTGATTTTAAACAATTATGGACCTATGTGCAAATTTTAACTCGTTTACCGCTTTTAATTAATTTTAACGAAATTGAACGTCGTTTAAAACATGTTTTCGGATCACGTCACATGAAATGCACCCGGATCCTCAACACATTTTATTCAACGTTTTGGGATTTGGATTTGGGTCACACGAAATGCACACCCGAGTTTAGGAAGGTAAAATTATTAAAGAACGCGCCTAAAGCAGCTAGCGCATTATTAACTTTGCGGGAGGCCATGAAAATTCGCTAAATGGCACGTCCCGAATTCTAAGTATTTTAATAGGGTATTTTAAGAGGGCCACGCAATTTGTGATTTCATTTGGCGCGGCGCACCTCATTTTTATTTTAAAGGCCAACCTAAATGAACTACGATTTTCTATCAAGTGTCTTTAAAGGGCCTAATTAATTAGCATCATTATTAGTAGACTGTCAATTAAGGAGTTCGGGCCCCAAGTTCAAGTCCAAACTCGAACAAGGCGATCCCTATTACTGAAGAAACCCTTAGCTCGAGTCCGCTACTTAACTTGAAAGGCCCAAAACATACCGACTGACCTTATTCATAACACCCCTTAGCTATTAAAAGGAAATTAAACCAAATGGGCGAGCCGGCTAATTCTAATAAGAAGCCAACATTGAGAGTTATAAGGAAATAGGGAAATTGAGCCTGTCGTGAGGCCTCGCAGCTCAGACCCCCATTGAATTAGCAGAAGACGGGCCTGGCATCAATTTTGGTCATGTTGAATTATTTATTCATGGCCCAAACAGTCTAGGCCTTTAAACTATCAGCTAAAATCAGAATTTAATTTCGCCGTGCATGAAACATGAAATTAGTCATCAGGATTCAAATTCATGTATCAGCTAGAATATCTAAGCACTTTGTTAAGCTATTAATTAACACAAACAATTATAAGAAGTGATGATTACACCAGGGTGATTATCCACGANATCCATTGAGCTATCAAATTGTAAACTAACGTTGTGATTCAAATTGATTTACCTGAAACAATGGACTAGGAATTGAGATACAATTTCACATATCAACTAGAATTAAAACAATTATTCACGTGAAGTTGTTAAGCTATGAATTAACACAAATAATTATAGGAAGCCATGATTAACTAAAGCGATTATCAACTATATGATATAATCAGTTCAACTAATCGAATTTAATCCTGTTAATACTCATGATACTCCTGTTAAGACCCATGAAACTAACCTTAACATGCTAAATCTGAAAGCTAACAGCAATTTAGTTATCCCAAGCTTCACTTTTAACATGTTCATAATGAGCAAATTAAACCATCAATTGTGTTAGAGTATAGGAGATGCGGATCTGTGCAAATATACATAGACTTGACCTCACATTAATATAACAACCAACCAAACTAAATACAGCAAAGTCTGAAAAAAATGCATACAGTCCAGTTTTATACACATAAGCAATATCTATAGGAGTCTCTTACACACAGTCCAAAATAAAGGAACTACTAATCACTAAATTGCAAGCTCTAGATCTAGTTACCAAAGTCAAAATGGGAACAAAAACAAAATACAGAAAATATAAAACATAAAAATTCAAGTACTTCAATTCAGCACTTTCAAACGGTTACAAGTTCAACAATTGGTCTCCAACTATGAGCTAGGAAAAGTACCTGGAAAGCAAAACAATAGAAGGAATGAGGATAACAGCAGTGAGAAGCAATAGCAATCGACAGCAAGACAACAATGTTCCAGCAACGAAATCAATCCCAGAGATGATCAGGAGGGGTCCAGTTAAACCAAATTTGAAACCAAAACAACACTTGAAATAGACCAGCTATCAAAAATCCAGCCAAACTGAACTAGCACACCTCAACACCCTATGGATTCAACTCATTCTAAGCTTCTAATGTTCAGAACTTATTTCATGATAGATATTCTTAGGAATTTCAGGAAAATTTCCAGAGAATATTGAAAGTTCTTTTTCAATTTCCAGCCGCCTCTGACTCTCTATTTTTAGCCCTTCAATCCTTTTCTTCTAAGGCAAGAAATGATGCCTTTATAGGCAAACAACTAGGGCAGCCCCTGCAAGCTTTGTTTTTGCACTTTAGACCTTTTTATTTTCAGTTTTAAACTATTTAGTCCCTAGAATCTTGGCTTGTTGCCCAAGTTACACTACTAAGATTCCAAAAATACCAATTATAACCCCTTCTAGGTGCTTCTAGTGACTTCTAATTTCAGTTACTAGAGATTCCCTAAATTTAATTCCCTAGATTACCCTTTTCAATTCTGAAAATTACCAAGTTAAACCAGCTCCCCTCTTACCCTGGTCAAAAATTAACCACAGTTAAAGGAAGAACCTAAAATCGAACTAGTGGTCTAATTAAGCTATTTCANNGAACCAACAAAGCAAAAGAACACTTATTCGGATCAAGATGGAATTCTTCGATGAAATACAAAGACTTATGACAATTAACACAAACATCATACACACAGTAGTCCCAATATTACCTATACTAATATGCAAATGGAAACTTAATTACATACTTGTCGTAATTAACTCAAATCGTAATTGAAATAGCTCTGGACCTAAACTAATTGACTTGAGACAAACACACAAGGACTGAAATCCATGCAATTGACTTAATCAGGACGAACATGATGCTAGTTCAAGACTCAAAAAAGAAAAAGAAAAGAAGATGAGAAGGGGGGTGAATCAATTAACCAAGAGTAAACAGGATAGAGCAAATCTCACCTAATTGCAACGACCTGAGACAGAGCCCAGCCACATTCGAAACAGAAATCCCCCAAAACTTCGCTCAGGGTTTGGCTTCAGGAACCCTAGATTTGAATTTCGACCAGTCTTGGAGGCCTTTGAGAGGGTTTGATGTTGAATGTTGGATGGGGGGGGGGGGGGCAAGGTGACCACAGGGTGTGATTTTGGGATGATTTGGTGGTGTCGCCGCCACCGGAGAATTTGTGGCGGCGCTAGGGTTCATAGTTTTAAATTTTAAATTCGAGGATCTTCAGGCTTGTTTGATGAAGATAGGGATGGATTCATGACGGAGGGGTCGAGATGAGTTGGTGGTATGAACTTGGTAGCGATTGGGGTGGTTTGTGTCATCGCCGCCGGCGGGCTTGACGGAGTGTATCAGGGCGGCGGCTCTAGGGTTTGTGAGGGGTCAGGTCGATTAGAGACGAAGGGGGTGGGGGGTGCTCTTCAGACACTCTTATATCACGAGGACCCTACTTCGTAGCAGTTAGATCTGAAAACCTCGACGGCCAAGATCTGTTTACCTGAAATGGTGTCGTTTGGGCTTAGGGCTAGGGCGACAGACCGGGTTGGGACGGGGCTTGGGCTGGGTCAAGGCTATAGGCGTTTGGGGCTGTTGCAATTAGACAAAGATAGCCCAGTTTAATGTGAAAGCAGCCCAAATTCGTTTCTCTTGTTTTATTTCTTTTCCCTTTTTCTCTTTTCAGCTTTCTTTTTAATTTCTTTAAACATAAATCTATATTAATTCCTAAAACTAAAGGAAAAAAAAAAGAAAAAAAAAAGAAAAACTAGTTAAACTCAAAAATGACAATTAGCACAATTAATTAAGACAAATTAACACAAAAACTACTCAAAAATCAAAACTAAAATTAAAAGTGCGAACTACACTATATTTGTGATTTTTCTATTTTATAAAATAATTGATTACTAAGTAACTCTTAAAATGCAAACCTAACTTCTAAATGCACATGCAACATATATATTTTTTGTATTTTTCCACTAATTAAAGTGCACACAAAAATACGAACAATTAACAAATATGCCACAAAAATCCACGAAGTTGCAAATAATAGAAAGAAATTATTTTGTTTTGAAACTGTAGGAGTAATTCATATAGGGCAAAAATCACGTGCTCACACCTGGCATAGTATACTGTGCACATATGCCATGTTCCTCATGGAACTTTGCAAATGGACCTGGACATTGTCCTAATTCATTATATTTTCCATAATATTCACCACCTCTATTTGACCTAATAATTTTCACCTTTTTATCTAATTCCCTTTCAACCTCATTAACAAACACTTTGAGAGCATCTGTTCCTTGAGATTTTTCTTTCAGCAAATAGATGTATCCATAATGTGAAACATCGATAAAAGTGATAAAATATTTTTCTCCACCAAAAGATGGACATCAAAGAGTCCACAAATATCGGTGTGTATAATTTCAAGAAGTTGTGTGCTTCTTGTGGCACCTTTCTTACTATGTTTGGTTTGCTTTCCCGTAATGGAATCCAAACATATAGTAAGATCTGTAAAATTTAGATTCGGAAAATCTCATTCTTTACTAATCTTTCTAACCTTTCTTTGGATATATGATCCAAACGTCTATGCCACAAGTAAGCAGAACTTTCATCTAGTGAACTATGTTTAATTCTGACATTATGTTGAACAGTAAGAAGGGATTCAAAAAAACCAATATCGAGTTTCAACTTATATAAACCATCACTTAAAACACCAGAACCATAAAAAATAGCAGTCTTATATAAATTGAAACATCCATTTCCAAACTTTAAATCAAATCCAGAAATATCAAGTCTTGAAAGAGAAATCAAATTCCTAGAAACTGAAGGCACATAAAGAGTCTGTAATAGATCAAGGTGACGTCCAATCTCCATGATCGAACGATAAGTCTCTATGCCTTCAATTGGAGCCTTCATACGATTTCCCATGAACAAGAAATCCTTATTTGAATTTGTAGTTTGGATCGTAAGGAATCCCTGCAACGTAGTAGATACATGAGTATACAAACTCTTCCTTATGCTTATCAAGTACGCGAAGCTGGCCGATCGGGGAATTTCTCTACAGCACATGCTTCACCTCTTCGCCCCCCATTTTTATAGGGGCACGATGATTCACCTTCGTCACCGAGGAACAAAAGGTTTGGTGGTGAAGATGGATGACAAGGCTAATCGCCGCTTTTGGAAAAACTTCTTCTATGTCCGAATGGAGCACGTGGTATCGAACCCCACGGGGTTTCCTGAGGCGTGGAATTTCCCCGTAGTTCTTCCTTTCCTTTTATTATATATTTTTTTAGAATGTTTGTTGGTCGTCTTCCTTCAGTGATTTCGTCTAGTTTTTTTTTGTTTTCGCAGCCGAGAGATTACCTCCTCCACAAGTTGCTAATATTCGCAAGTGGGTGAGCTCGATTCTGCCCCATACGATGGGGATTCGCGAATGGGTGCCTTTCCACGAGAGGTTTGGGCGCAAACCTTTCGCTGGTGAGTCGGCTAATTTCGGCCTTAGTTGCTTTGTTCTTTGATCCGTCTTTTTCTTTACCTTATATCTTCGTTTGGTTGAATTTCTCATTGGCAGGTCGGAGAGGAGCGAGAAGGGCGAGGGCTCCTGTCTTTGCTTTCCGTCAGCCGGCTTCTTATGCCCGGCCCGTACCAATGGTATCTATGGATAAGGGCGTCCAAAATCTGTCTATTCCGCGGACTGCGTCCGCATCCGAACCTGTTCGTTCGGAGGCTTCTCTTCGGTCCGACACTCTGGTTCCCACAGTCCGTCCGGCGGATGAACCTTCTCATGGCGGTGGCGAAGAGGCCCCATCTAAGAGGAGGAGATTAATGTCGAAGGGGGCATCTTTGATTGAAACGCCCTCGAGGGACGACCCTATTTCGTTCGGCGGTGTCTGAAGCCGGCGGTGATGCCAGCCTGGGTGTGGAGGCGATACCCATTTCGGGCATAGGAGAGATTGTCGTGGTAGGGGGACAGAGTTCGGATGCTGCCACGATTTTTCTGAGTGGTCCAATGATGTCTCGACAGGCCCGCACCTTCTCTTCGGCTAATGAGACGTTGAAGGGCGTAGTGGTAGATGATTATGAGTTTGATTCTGATATCGACCCTAAGGACATGAGGATGTTCGAGGAAGGTTTTACCAGGGTCGATGTGAGGACGGAAGGCCCTTCCCGTGTGCTCGAAATTCCGTCAAAATTTAACCTTTTGGAGGACATGGTGGACTTGGTGCCCTAATTTGACCTTCTGTGCTCGCCCGCCTAAAGCAGGTCTCTTCGGGAGATCAGTGATTCAGGGTTGTCACGCAATGTGGCTGGGATGGCCTTGAGGGTGAGTTTCCTTTTAATGGCCACAAAGTATCGCCGGTATCGCAACAGGTGCCGTGAGATGCACGCGCAGCTTAGGGTGGGCAATAATACTCAGTCCCTCAAGGAGGAGTTGGAGATCAAGGACGAGGATCTGGTGTGGTCTATCTGCAGATGTAGCGAGCTCGAGGGGCTGCTTAGGGCCAAAGACGAGGAGCTCGAGGTGGGCAAAGGGGTTGCGGCGGAATGCGAGGATCTTTAGGCGAAGGTGTTATCCTTGCGAGCCGAGCTTGAGCAGAATGCCACTAGAGTCGCCAATCTAAGTGCCAAATGGACGGAGAAGGTGGCTGAGCTAGAAAGGAAGGTGGCCGAGTTGGAGAGGGCAGAGGGAGTCCGGATGGTGGCTTTGGAGAGGGCAGTAGCGCTGGAAGACATTATCCGCGTCCTCAGGTCTAAGCGGGAAGCCAAGAGGGTGAAAACCACACTGAAGGAGGCAAGGCTCGAGGAGCGGATCGGTGAGCTCGAGCGGGATGCCTCGAACCTGGGAGACCAAGTTGCGGCTCTTGAGGCCGAGAGGGCGCAGCTGCTGGCTCAGGACCCCCCTCAAGAATCTACTTATGTTGTTGTCCCCTGCCATTTGTACGAGCTATGGGTCCATGCTGAGGCCCCACGAGATATATACAAGGGTTTGTGGGTGGCGGGGAGCGTTCCTAAGGCTGTTTTTGAAAATGCTCGGGTTAAGGCACGCGAGGCTCGTCTTGCCTGCGGTTATAACCCTGCGACATCGGAGGCCGGTGGGGGTGCTGAGATTGAAGATAGGCTTTCTTATGATAATGACAACGTTGGCGAGGACGGTGGTGGAGATGAGGCCGAGTGAAGTTGTTGTTGCTTTTTGCACTTAGCTCTTTTTTTTTGTTCTTTTGTTGTCGTTTGCTTTTTTTCTTTTTATGGGGCCCGCTTTTGGCCTTTTGTAAGACGTTATTGCGTATGTATATCTTCTGAATAAGATAGTTGGTTTGCCTTTGGTTGCATATCTCAGACTTTCTTTCTCATTCATTTTTTCTAAAAAAGATCTTCGGGTTTTCCCGTGATAAGTCCCTGATTTTTAGTCGGGAATTCGAATGAAGTCGAATCTAGCTTGCTGATTCGAGCGAGGTCAGATCTCATCTCGTAGTTAGAATGGGGTCGAAACTTACTTTGTTAGTTCGAGCGAGGTCGAACCTTACTTTGTTAGTTCGAGCGAGGCCGAACCTTACTTTGCTAGTTTGAGCGAGGTCGTACCTTACTTTGTTAGTTCGAGCGAGGTCGAACTTTACTTTGTTAGCTTGAATGAAAGTCGATTTTTTTGGTGATGGCCGGGGGCCGTAAGGGTATAAATTTGAGCGAGGTCGAGTTGTAACCCATTATGAGTTCGAGCGAGGTTGAACTTTGGCTTGTTGATTCGAATGAGGTCAAATTTTACTTTCGCTTGGCGATGGCCGGGGGCCGTAAGGGTATATCTTTGAGCGAGGTCGAGTTATAACCGGTTAGAAGTTCGAGTTTAGTTTTTGTTTTTAAACCAGGCATAACTCTGGTTTGGCGTATGGATTTATCCTTGGTTGGTTTGGCAGTTTTGGGGGTTTATCGACCGGTTTCGTAAGTCGACATTCGTAATGAAAGGGTGAAACTTCATCGAAATGGGAGATAGAGCTAAGACCATGTTTGGATCTAGAGGGAACTAGGGCATTGGCTAGAAAGTCCCCACAGACGGCGCCAAATTGTTCGACCAAAAAGCGCTAAGCCCTTTTTTGTTAAACCGTATTAATGAATGGACAAGGGGTAAATCCTAGCCGAAGATAATTAACTCTAGATTAATGAATAATAAGTGAGAAGAGTTGAGTAAGGTTAAGCTCATGAACTCGTGAAGATAATAGGAAAAAATCTAATGTATATGATGAGTTTACATTCATCCTTGACATCGTTAATCCACAATGTAAAATAAAGAATAAAGAAAGAATTCACCATTAATGACCACGGGGTATATCTTTATTTATTCCATAACGATGGCTACAGAAGATGAATAACAAAGTTCTGAACCTTCTCTCATCTTCGAGATGGATTCTTCTATTCCCATCCCCTGTTAGTGAAGAAGTCTGTCATTTGTGAGAATCCCTTTTTTTCGTTCTCTCACCTAGTATATGTAGGGAAATGACAACGAAAAACTAATAATAATAATACTGTAATAATATTATTCGTGAACGGATACACAGACTGGCTTGAGTCATGCTAGGCACTGTCCTAAGAAACTATTTCAGCAATGTGAAATGTTTCCCCAGGATTAAACAAGCCTATCTCTATTAGGGAGGATACAGGAATCAGCAAAATGGTAAATTACAAACCCAGCTATTTTAAAAGAGGGAACAAAACAAAGTAGACTATAAATGTTTTAAGGAGGAAGAAAAGGAACGAAAGAAGCAAAGTGTAGAATATATTGCTCCATGATGTCTACTTGTAGGCCTATTTATAGGTTAGGTCATGGCAAGTGTATGACACTTGTTTATAACTTTGCATGCAATTTGCCACATGGTTGAACACTTGACACTTGTTTATAACTTTCCATGCAAGTTGCCACATGGTTAAACACTTGTCCATTTTTTGGAAAATATTACAACAGTTCCCCCACATATTTTCAAAAAATTCATACAAAGAAGAGTAAGATTTGCTGGATTTGTATGGTCCAAATGCAATAGGTTTGGTGTCTTTTGGACTATGAACCAAACTTAGATCAATAAAGTTTAACTCACAGAATTATTGGTGAAATATAATATTTCTATGAACCAATAATTCTTATTGTAAGTCAGAGATTTTATCAATCACATTTCGACCCCCGGTAATTTTGCTGTTCAACGCGGTTTTGCGCCCAATAGGCCATGCGCGTGCCTGGTTATTCACGAGAGCTCTAGAGACTAGGCCAAAATCTCATAGGAGCGGCCCACTCCACTCTCATATAGGTGAATCCATCAAGTGTATACTGCTTTTAAGTACACCATCCATAAGGACTATGAATTTCATTAAGAGTTATAACTCAGCCTCTCAATTAGTAGCAGTTAAGCACTCTCTTTTAGTACTTCAGTGCTAATATCGACTTGTTATTACCCATATGAACCTACTTCATGGGATCTCCAATCACATAGGTTGGGTTACCATCTTTATTGACAACATGTCGGCCTTAACCCCATCTCTTTTGAGGTTTGAAGAATTAATTTTCTTCCCACGGGTTTAGTCAGAGGATCGGCCAAATTTATCTCTGACTTCACATAGTCAATGGAGATTATTCCATCTCTCAACAGCTGTTTTATGACATCATGTCTCAATTTCATGTGTCTACTTTTACAATTATAAGATTTATTCTTTGCAATAGCTATTGCCGCTTGACAATCACAATGCATAGTCACAGGAGGCAATACGTCCTTTTGTTAAAGGGATATTAGATAAGAAGTTTCTTAGTCACTCAGCCTCAGAGCCAGCTAACTCCAGAGCTACAAACTCTGATTCCATAGTTGATCTAGCAATGATCATCTGTTTAGCTGATTTTCACAATATTGCACCACCACCAAGGGTGAATACATAACCACTAGTGGATTTTGTCTCATCTGAATCAGAGATCCAGTTTGCATCACTGTACCCTTCTAAAGTAGAAGGAAATCCACTATATAGGATACCATAATTCATGGTTCCTCTCAAATATTTCATTAGTCTAGCTAATGCAGACCAATGCTCTCCGTTGGGACTATGAGTATATCTACTCAATCTACACATTACATAGGCTACATCAGGCCTTGTAAAATTCATTAAATGCATCAGACTCCCAATAATCTGAGCATATTTAGACTGAGCAACTGGGTCACCATTATTATTTTTCAACTGAGAGTTAGCATCAAAAGGAGTGCTCACAGATGTGACATTAAAATATTCAAACTTCTTAAGAAGTCTCTCAACATAATGTTCTTGTGACAATATTATTCCATCTTCACTCCTTATAACTTTAACTCCCAATATTGTATTTACTTCACCCAGATCTTTCATATCAAAATTAGAAGACAAAAATAATTTAGTACTTTGCACAATATTTAAACTTGTACCAAATATAAGCATGTCATCAACATATAGACATATTATCACATAATCATTGTCTACCACTTTAGTATAAACACATTTATCCACCTCAACTGAAGAAAACTCGTCTCTCAGTAAGACTTGTTCAAATTTCTCATATCACTGCTTAGGAGTTTGTTTAAGGCCATAAAGAGATTTAATTAATTTACAAACTTTATTTTCTTGTACAGGAATGACACAGCCTTCAGGTTGAACCATATAAATTTCTTCTTCTAAATCACCATTCAAAAAAGCAGTTTTGACATCCATTTGGTGGATAAAAAGCTTACGGATTGAAGCTAAGGCAATTAAAACTCGAATAGAAGAAATTCTAGTCACTGGTGCAAATGTATCAAAATAATCTATATTTTGTTTTTGAGAAAATCCTTTTGCTACTAACCGAGCTTTATATTTATCTAAAGATCCATCAGGATTAAATTTCTTTTTGAAAATCCATTTACAACCAATAGGTTTTGCACCAGGAGGTAAGTCAGTTAAAATCCATGTATTATTTTTCATAATGGAATCAATTTCAACTTTTATTGCCTCTTTCCAATATTTAGTATCTGAAGAAGATATAGCTTCAAAATAATTTGATGGTCCATTATCGACAAGAAAAGTTTGAAAATCATTTCCATATGAAAAATATTCTTTCCTAGGCCTTTTACTCCTTCTCAGTTCCTCATTAGAGGTAATTTCTTTATTTGTTTCAACAGGTTTATGAGAAATTTTATCAGATAATGGATAAATATATTCAAAGAACTCAGCATTCTTTGTCTCAATTATAGTATTGCAATCAAGCACATCACTTTTTAAAACAAGAAATCTATATGCAGCACTATGTTCTGCATATCCAATTAGCATGCAATCAGCAGTTTTAGAACCTATTTTTCTCTTTTTAGGTTCAGGCAAAAGAACTTTAGCAAGGCACCCCCACACTTTTAAATATTTTAAATTAGGTTTATAACCCTTCCACAATTCATAAGAAGTTTTGCCTGTTCTTCTATGCGGTATTCTATTTTGTAAGTGACATGCAAATAGAATATCTTCACCCCACAAATTATTAGGAGCATTAGAACTAACTAACATAGAGTTCATCATCTCTTTCAATGTTCTATTTTTCCTTTCAGCTACTCCATTTGACTCGGGTGAATAAGGCGGAGTTACTTCATGAATTATTCCATTCTTTTCACAAAAATCATTTAAAGTTAAATATTCTCCACCTCTATCTGATCTAATTCTCTTGATTTTTCTACTAAGTTGATTTTCAACCTCAGTTTTATAAGAAATAAAAGCATTAAATGTATCATCTTTATTTCTAAGCAAATACAACTTAGTATATCTAGAAAAATCATCAATAAAAGTTACATATATCTTTTACCATCTCTAGTCATACTCTGCTTCAAGTCGCCTAAATCAGTGTGAATTAAAGATAACAATTCAGTTTCTCTATTTACGGAAAAACAGGTCTTTCTAGCACTTTTAGCTTCAGCACATATTTCATACTTGTTAATATTATTTGAGTCTAAACCAGATATTAATCCTAGCGACTGCATTTTCTTTATATACGCGACATTAACATGTCCTAGTCTAGCATGCCATAAAGAAATTGACTTAACCATATAAGCAGAAGAAGATGCATTTTCATTGCTAGTAACAGAAATATTAAGCACAAATAAATCATAGTTACAATATCCATTGCCCACAAAAATATCATTTTTGGTCAATACGACCTCATTATTTTCAAATGAAACCTTCACTCCAACTTTTCCTAATAACCCCACAGAAACCAAATTGGTTTGGATATTAGGAACATGCAATACATCACTCAATGCTAGAGTTTTACCAGATGTGAGTTTGAGAAGAATTTTTCCTTTTCCAAGAACACGAGTTGTTCTTGAGTCACCAAGATAAATAGTTTCTTCTCCTTCCTCAACTTGGGTGTAAGACAAAATTCATTTTTGTTTGCACAAATGTGCCTAGTAGCACCAGAGTCTATCACCCAATCTCTCATACTGACCACATTATTTATTTGAGAAATGACCGCAACAATTATATTATCCGCTTTAGTCAAATTTAATTTTGACTTAGCGAGATTGTCATTTATCCCAACTCTACTATTGCATTGAGGTGCATTTTTCTTGAAGGTTTTAATATTAGCATTAGATATGTAACCATGTCTATCTACATACCTGTATTTTGACATTAGTGTCTGCCAAAGTTGTGGATGCAATAACGTATTTGCAACACCAACAGCTGGAACAGTAGCAGTAGAGACAACACCAAAATTGGTAGCACCATCAAAAATTTCCGCAGTAGTATTACTTACCACAGTTTCTTAGATTGTAGGGAAATGACACCGAAAAACTAATAATAATAATACTGCAATGATATTATTTGTGAACGGATACACGGACTGGCTTGAGTCGTGCTAGGCACTGTCCTAAGAAACTATTTCAACAATGTGAAATGTTTCCCCAGGATTAAACAAGCCTACCTCTATTAGGGAGGATACAGGAATCAGCAAAATAGTAAATTACAAACCCAGCTATTTTAAAAGAGGGAACAAAACAAAGTAGACTATAAATGTTTTAAGGAGGAAGAAAAGGAACGAAAGAAGCAAAGTGAAGAATGTACTGCTCCATGATGTCTACTTGTAGGCCTATTTATAGGCTAATTGAGGGGCTTAGGTCATGCCAAGTGTATGCCACTTGTTTATAACTTTGCATGCAATTTGCCACATGGTTGAACACTTGACACTTGTTTATGACTTTCCATGCAAGTTGCCATATGGTTAAACACTTGTCCATTTTTTAGAAAATATTACCACACATATATGTCATATATACAAGCAATAACACATCTAAAGTCAATGATATTGGCAAGTCATCCTTCCATTCACTTCTTGTCCTTTAAAATAATTCTAGCTGAATATTTTGCTCCTGCATTTTAATGAAAAGTACAATATCGTTGATAAACCATAGTTCCAATTCGTAGGTTCTCCTAAAATTTTAGTATTCTGAAACCAATCTATTATTTTTGATATCAACTTTTGGCCCATGAATACCTCTAGGCTCTAAAGAGTAAAATAGCCAAATTACATGTTTTTGTTAAAATATTAACCAAACATATTTCAGTTATATATATATATATATATATATATACCCAACTGAAATATATATATATACCCAACATATTTCAGTTTATATGTGTGTGTGTGAAATACAGACTCTTGTACTTCACGAATATTTAGAGATGATCTATATTTTACAAAATTTTCTTAAATTTGTAGTGAGCTACAAAATTTATTTTCCCGAGATTATTCCAAGGACTTAATGACTGCAAACCGTCAATTCTATATGAAGACCTCCGCTGATTTGGAAATTTATTACATGCATTAGTAAATTTAATGCTGTAATAATGATTTTCCCATAAAAGATGGATTTATATATTTTCCATTTGACGTTTGTCACACATAATTATAAATACTAGCCAAAGCCTAAGTCATTAGCTGTATATACATCTACCATAACGAAGCAAATATAAATCATAAGCTGCAATGGCTTTGTGCAGGTCCTCCAACTCATGTCTTCTCCTTGTATTTCTAGCTATCATTGGTTTGGCTATTGCAAGGAATCTTGGTAACTCCTTTTCCATTTTTTATTGCTCCCATTTTTTTATACCTTCAAATTCTTAGTTTAAACAGTTGGATTGATGACTATTTAGATTAATTCTTCTTGTTTTTTAATTAACAGATCAAAAACAACTGGGTCCTCTTTGCTTTGATCAGTGCGCGAAATCATTTTTTAACAACGAGTGCTTGGCGTTTTGCATAAGGAGATCGTTTAATGATGGCTCTTGCGTTCTTGACTCAACAGGATCGGGCTTATTCTTTTGTTGTTGCAAAACTTGATAGACAGAATATTCATCTCTTATTCTCAATGTCAGCTATAATAATATACTGAGACTTAGCTAAAATAATAATATATTTTTTGCTTATTTTGTTTTTTTCTATGGTCAATGGATCTTGAATTAATTTTTTTGTCTCTGCACTTTCTTTCGGAGGAGTAAAATAATAATAACCGTCGAAAAAAACAGATAGTTGAAAGGATTCTGCGAAGAAGATGAAGGAGAAGTTATTGCTTAAAGAGATGGAAGAGTTTGGAAACAGTCATCAACAAACCTTCCCCTATTTATAAGGTTCGAAAGGCACAAGAATCGAAACGACGGATCATGATTAGCACGAAAATCTAAATGACAAAGCCAATCAAGGGTCACACCTAAATCGATGCAATGCGTCGGAAACAGCGTCATTATGACACATAATGTCACTTTTTCTCTTGGATCAAATGGCTCCAACATATTTCCCGGAAAATTCAAAATTTTCAAAATATACGGACCTCAGAAGGCCACGTAGACCTGTCTTCACGACCACAACCTACATAGCCATCTTTATAGAATTGTATCACAAACGACATTGTCCACTTACCGACAATCGTCCGCAGGAAGACCTTGATAAGCGGAGAGACTAATTGTATGGGTCAAAATCCATCTTTAGTCGAAATGGTATTTGTAAAACATTCTTGGGATGCCACGTGTCGAAATAATCTAATTAACAATGAAGGCCATGGTCGAAGAGTCAGCAAGGGCTGAGGTCGAAGAATCATCAAGGTTCGAGCCCGAGGTCGAGCACATCTGACAGAGTTATAACGACTACTTTCAAAATAGGACATAAAAGAGAATATTCTAGCGGATATTCTCTACACTTGTACTGTAATGACCCGGCCGGTCGTTTCGACAGTTATAGCCCCGTTCCCCCATTTCCTAGTCCTTTTGTGTTCTTCAGCTGTATTTTGACTTATCGGGTTAGTTGGTTCGGATCCGGAGTGGTTTTGGAGTGAATTGAGACACTTAGTCTCTTATGAGAAGGTTTGAGTTGGAAGAGTTGACCGGATATTGACTTATGTGTAAAGGACCTCGGATTTGAATTTTGATGGTTCCGTTAGCTCCGTTAGGTGATTTTGGACTAAGGAGCGCGTCCGGAATGTGATTTGGAGGTCCGAAGTAGAATTAGGCTTGAAGTAGCGAAAGTTGGCATTTTGGCAATTTTGGTCGGCGATGGAAATTTTGATGTCGGGATTGGATTGGATTTCTGGAAGTTGGAGTAGGTCCATGGTCTCATTTTCGACTTGTGTACAAAATTTGAGGTCATTTGGACGTGGTTTAGCGGGTTTTGGCATCGGTTGTGGAATTCGGAAGTTTAGAAATTCTTAGGCTTGAATCCAAGTGTAATTTGGTGTTCTGATGTTGTTTTGAGTGATTCAAAGGTTCGACTAAGTTTGTATGTTGATATATGACTTGTTGGTATGCTTGGTTGAGGTCCCGAGGGGCTCGAGGTGATTGCGGATGGCTAACGGGGAGTTTGGAATTTGAAGAATGCAGTTGCAGGTGCGAGGTCACAGGTGCGCTGGGGGAGCCGTAGATGCGTACAAAGAGGACCCGGGCTGGAACCGCAGGTACGTAAGAGAGGTCGCATCTGCGAGCCCGCATATGCGAGGCTGAGTCGCAGATGCGGAATGAGGAGTTTGTCATTTTCCGCAGAAGCGGAGGGAGATGCGCAGGTGCGCAATCGCAGGTGCGCAACCGCATATGCGAGAGGTTGACCGCAGATGCGGAACTTGGTGTATTAAGTGAGTTCCGCACCTGCTATAGACATGTGAGTTTTGACCCTCCCCGAGATTTTGTACATTTTTAGCGTTTAAATAGTTAGTTTAGGTCTAATATCGTTATTTTAACTAGTTTTGACCCTTTTATTTTATTTTATCACAAAAATAAAAACTACAAAAATATTTTCTCTTATTTAGCTAATTGATATTTTATTTAGTTACTTCCAGTTTATCTATCTTTCATAAAATTAAAAAATATACAAAAATAATTTCACTTTTAGTATTTAGTTTTATTCTAGTAATTTATTTTAATTAGGAATGTTTTCACAATTTTATAGTTATTATTTTAGGAATTAATATTTTTTAGTCTAATAGAGTTAAAGGGCCATTTGGCCAAAATTTGACCCAATTAAAATCTAGCCCATAATAACCAAGCCCAATACCCCTAAAACCCTAGAAAGACACTTAAAAACATCCCTAAACCTATCTTCTTCTCTAGACATTAGACCTAACCTTCAGCACCCTACACCTTCACCAACCTAGACACACAAGACTTAACTCTGGGGACAACCTAAAAAAGACCCTAAAAACAAAAAGCAGTCGTTTCTCATCATCTTAAACCAAAAAACCCTAAGGACCCTATCTTCTTCACAAAAAGAAGCAGCCATGAGAGAACCTTAGAACCTAGGATTTACGCCACCAGAACTCGCTCCAGCAGCAACAGCCACCAAACTCGCCGGAAATCCATTCCCTCCAGAACACCGGCGACCCCTTCTTCAAAAATAACACCCCGCTTCGTCTCCTTCACTCGCCGGAACTAACACCGGCAGTCACCAAATCCGGTAGCTCCCTCTCGTTTTCTGGCTGGAGTCGTTCCTTCTTCTTCATGGAGACCTCAAACCCTAGAAGAGACCTAACCCCAAGACTAATTTAGCTGCTCTTCCTCCATCTTGAAGCAGCAGAACAGCCGCCGTTAGAACCAGTGACCACAACAACCGCCTCCCTCACCGGAATCTGGCCACCAGTCGCCACCACCCTTTCCTTAAAACCACCCGCCAGACCTCCTGCTCTAAAAGAGAACTCCAGCCACCGGCGACTATCTTCAGTCCAAAACGAGAGCAGCGACCATTCTATATTTAATCCTTTAATCAAAACATACAAAGATGGATTGGATTTTTCCGCTTCCTGTTGCCATATATTAACATAAGAACAGAAGCTGTGAATCTGAAATTATCCCGTTTTCAAGTGTTTCTGGATCTCATCAGTCCTGCTATTTTGTCTGTCGGTTTTATGTTCAGAGAATTGAAACAATCAATTTACGGCCATACAAAGGTCCAATTCTAAACTCTTGTTCGTCGTTGGATTTCTAAATTGTCTTACTGTTGGTGTTTGACTGAGATGTATGTTTGCCTTTGTGTTGCTCTTATGATTTTAGTAAATTGTTTTTTCTCAGATCAAAGAAGTTAGCCGACCATTTTATTTAGTTGTCCTGCTTATTAGAAGAATTAAAAATTAATTGTTTGAAAATACCATGATTTTGGTGACATCTAAGTTTAGTTATAAGAAACAGTGTGTCGTGGGGTTTGGGAATTAAAAGTGAAAACTGTTTTATTAATTTGACTGCTATTAGCATGCTAGGCCGTCAACACCTGGATAGGCAAACTTTTCGACGCGTAAATAATCATCGGGACTATGGGTACGGTTCCCGTGGCATAGTCATGATACATAAATCCAAATTCGGGTGTGCATTTCATGCGACCCGGCCACAACTTCTAATAATGTTAATAAATTAAACGTGTTATAGATCGTGGGTACGGTTCTCGCGACATGATTCACAATGTGTAGCAAACAAACAAGTGTACGACAATCGTAACTTGTTCCAGAATAATTCCATAAATAATTGAAAGCGGTCAAATGTTATATGTAATTAATCAGATAATTAGGCCAATACTAATAGTTGAGCGACCATGCTAAAACCACGGAACCCGGGAATGCCTAACACCTTCTCCCGGGTTAACAGAATTCCCTACCTGGATTTCTATGTTTTGCGGGCTGTAAAACAGAGTCAAACTTCCTTGATTCGGGATTTTAAACTGGTGACTTGGGACACCATAAATTATCCCAAGTGGCGACTCTGAATTCGAATAAATAATCCCGTTTCGATTATTGTCACTTTAATTGGAAAAACTCCCCTATATCCTTTCGGGGTAGAAAAAGGAGGTGTGTCACCTACGATGGAAATTTTGTAGGTGTGGTGTCGCAGAAGCGGACAAGTGGACCGCAGGTGTGGTTTCACTGGTCGGAAGGTATAAAAAGGGGACTTCATGATTTTTGCTCATTTCCACCATTTTCATTTCGGACTTTGGAGCTTTTGGGGAGATGTTTCAAGGGGATTCGAGGGTATTCACTGAGGTGAGTTGTTTGAGCTCTAATATCATTAGCTGTGGTGTTTTCCCATTGATCGCCCCCTAATTAGTAGGATTTTTGAAGTGAAACCAATTCACTGAGGTAAGTTGTTTGAGCTCTAATTTGTGATTTTTGTCGGATTTCGAGACGTGGGCCCGGGGGCCGGGTTTGAGTGAATTTCGGGATTTGGCCTATAATTTGGTATTTTTCTTGTGGAATCGGTTCCTTTAGCCTATACTGATCGTATTGTATTGCTTATCGCTAGATTCGGGACGTTCGGAGGCCGAGTCGAGAGGCAAGGGCATTGCGGAGTAGAATTTTTGCTCGGTTGAGGTAAGTAACGCTTTCAAACTTGGTTCTGAGGGTTCAAAACCCTAAACTACGTGTTATGTGGTTAGTATTGAGCTTACGCACATGCCAAGTGATGGGCGTGCGGGTGTGCATCGTGAGAATTCCATGGCACCGTTTAATGACTCTTTCTTATTGCTATCTGTGTTTCCACTATGTGATAAAGTAATTGAGCTATAAACATGCTAGATACCATGTTAGGACATGCTAGATACCATGTTAGGGCTTCATGCCAATACTGTTAGGACCCCTAGTGGTCGTTTCTTGCTGTCATTTCACTATTACGTTGTACTCAGTCATATTCATGCATTTCATATCATATCTTAGTCTCTTTTGTTATTATTGGCATAGCATATCGTTGTTTTCGGGCTAGTTCCCATTAAATTGTGAGCCCGTGGGTGAGACTGGGGAGGGATGACTGAGTGAGGCCGAGAGCCTAATTATGAGTGACAGTTATGGGGTCGAGTTGCAGGCCGCAGGAGTTACGTTGATTATGATAGCGCTTGAGCCATAGGAGTCCCTCCAGAGTCTGCACACCCACAGTGGGCGCGGATGATATTATTGAGGAATGGATTTCCCTGACATGGATTTGTCCGAAGTAGTGATATCTTGAGATGGATTTCTCCACAGGGTTGGATTACCCTTGTTCCTCGGTACCCGGTGACTTATAGTCAGTGATGAATATGTCCCGGGATGGATATCCCTGGACGGGATGACCATATACAGTACTGAGTGGTTGAGTATTTATATATGCCTGGAGATGGATTTCTCCACAAGGTTGGATTGCCCTTTTTCCTCGATATTGAGTTACTTACAGTCAGTGTTGTATATATTCCGGGATGGATTTCCCTGGGCCGGATGGACATTTTCAGTACCGAGTGGCTAAGCACTTGAGAGTGGGAGTACACTGTGCATTTCATACAGTCGGTGCATTGGCATGTGGAGGCAATTGAGATATATATTTTAAACTGATCAGATCTGTATTTACCTTATTACTTTGAGTTGTCTATTTAACTGAAAGCATGCCTACATTTTCTTTACGTTGTTTCTATTATATCTGTTGAGGTTGAGTTTGTCACTACCATTCAGTCAATAGTTTGGACTCATTACTTACTGAGTTGGTGTACTCACGTTACTCCCTGCACTTTTGTGCAGATCCAGGCACTTTTAGACCCAGTGGCGGTTGTTGATCGCGGCTTCAAACTTAGGAGATTATTGAGGTACCTGCACGACGTTCGTGGGACTTGGCTCTCCTTCTTATTCCAATTTTATTTCAATTGTTTCTTTAGACATTGTAATAGACTATGTATTTTTCCTAGATACTCATACACTCAGTGACACCCTGGTTTTGGGCTGGATTTTATCTTATCTTCGAATTTCTTATGTTCAAACAGTTTCTTACAATGTTAAAATCTTCCGTTAAATGTTTTCAAATTTATTGTTGTTGCGTTTGTTTTATTGAGTTGAGGCTGGCCTAGTTCAACAATAGGCGCCATCATGACGGTTAAGTTTTGGGTCATGACAAGTTGGTATCAGAGCCTAGGTTACATAGGTCTCACGAGTCATGAGTAGGTTTAGTAGAGTCTTGCAGATTGGTACAGAGATGTCTGTACTTATCTTCGAGAGGATGCAGAACCCTTTGGAAACTTCACATTCTTGAATCCTTATCGTGCGAATCGGTTGATACTGGTAACTAAACTTTTGTTATTCTATTCTCTCACAGATGGTGAGGACACGTGCTACCGGACAGCCACTAGCTCCACCAGTTGAGGCCGCGAGAGGCCGCGGTCGAGGCCGTGGTAGGGGCAGGGGTGTAGCCCGCACAACAACTAGGGCAGCACCTGCAGATCCACCAGTTGCCCCAGTACAGGATCAGGTCCTAGTTGTGGATGCACCAGCGGGACCAACTCAGGCACCGGTTGTGCCATTCGTGATTCCAGGTCTTCAGGATACCTTAGCTCAGATTCTGACCGTGTGCACCAGTCTTGCTTAGGCGGCCTCTATTTCTACTACGGCAACCACTTCCCAAGCCGGGGGAGGCACTCAGACTCCCGCCACCCGCACACCTGATCAGGTTGTTAAGGGACTTCAAACACCAGGGGCACCACCAGCCCAGCCGGTTGCAGTTGCTCAGGACTATGTGGTTCCTGCCACGCCTGATGATGAGCAGCGTAGATTGGAGAGGTTTGGTAGACTTCAGCCTCTGACTTTTTGTGGTGCAGAGGGCGAGGATGCCCAGGGTTTCTTGGATAAGTGTCAGAGGATTCTCCGTACAGCAGGTATTTTGGAGACTAGTGGGGTCTCGTTCACTACTTTGTAGTTCTCTGGAGCTGCCATCACTTGGTGGGAGGCTTATGAGAAGCGTAGGCTGGTTGGTGCAGTGCCCCTTACATGGCAGCAGTTCTCCATTCTCTTCCTGGAGAAGTATGTGCCGCAGTCCCGCGGAGAGGAGCTGCGTAGGCAGTTTGATCAGTTGCATCAGGATGGTATAACTGTGATGCAGTATGAGATAAGATTATATGAGTTGGCCCGTCATGCTATCTGGTTGGTTCCCATAGATAGGGAGAGGATCAGGAGGTTCATTGATGACCTCACATATCAGCTGCGGATTCTTCTGACTAGAGAGAGAGAGTGTCTAGTGCTTATTTTGAGGATGTTGTTGACATTGCTCGAGATATAGAGTCGGTTCGCCGCCAGGAGCGAGTAGAGAGAGAGAGGCAAAGAGGCCTCGTGGATCCGGTAGTTTTGGTGGTGTTCCTTCGGAGGTCAAATTCACAACGGCAGGGGCTGTCCCTTCAGGCATGCTCAGACGGCTTGTCCAGGTCACTATGGCGCATCATCTGGCCATGATTCTCATAGTTCACATTAGGGCCACTCATCTCTCAGTTCTCTTCTAGCTCAAAGTTCGTCTTATGCACCATCAGCTCATGGTTCATCTATGCTTGGTCCATCTAGCGGGTATCCCGGTGCTCGGGGCTCCCTTTAGTCCCCATTGCCAGTGGCCGGTAGAGTTTGCTTTGAGTGTTGAGATTTGGGTCATATCAAGAGGTTCTGTCGCCGCCTTAAAGGAGGTTCATACCAGCAGAGAAGACAACCTTCGGTTTTAGCACCAGTTACTTCACCACCCGCCAAGCCAGCTCGGGGTGGAGGTGAGTCAGCTAAGGGTCTCCCTAGAGGGGAAGGCCGATCAGGTGGCGGTCAGGCCCGTTTCTATGCACTCCCTGCCAGACCAGATACTATTGCTGTTGATACCCAATTTTTCCCTATAATATTTTTTTTGAAGTGTGTATATGCCTTTAAAAGTATGCATTAACATCAAGGGGTATTTTTCCATAATTCTTACATTTTTGAATTAATCTCAATATTTTCTTCATATAAAATTACAAAATTGCATTACAGATGTTTTTAAAAATATTTCTTGATTTAATATTATCATTTATGGTCTTATTAAGTTCCAATTATTTCATGAATAGTCAAATTGGCATCTTTTGGTTATAATTGCAATAACTTTGCAATTGTAGCCCATGCATACATTCTTGCATTATTTTTTACTAGAAATTAGTCCATTGTATTTTAAAATACCAAATAATTATTTGTAAAACATTTCCATGCACAAAAATCATTTTTGGTAATTAGTTAATTATTTTACAAATTAATTTTATTCAATTACTTTGGGTATTTAATAAACAACCTCTTTTATTTCAATTTTAGCCTAAAATTAACCAACCCAATACCCCCCTTATAAAATTTAGCCCAAATCTTAGGCCCAATACCCTATCTGCCCGACCCAAAACCCTTTGGCCAATCCTGGCCGTTGATCATTTTTTATCAACGGTCTAGGACTCCCTTACCATAATTAAACCCATATACCCCCTCTAACCCTAATCATTTTCACCCTTTCCCCCGCCGTCACCCTTCTCTCCGTCTCTCAAACGCTCTCTAGACATAAACCCTAATCTTCAGGTGCCGTCACCGGCTTAGCCCTCCGTTCTACGATATTTCTCTGCCACCTCAGGCCTCTAATGGCCCCTTCTATGCTATGGTACCTCCATCTCCAAGATCCTTAAGGAAATTCTCAAGGGACCTAGGCAGGTCTGTGTACACCTTTGGGTTTTTCTCGCTTGTGTCAGGCCATTTGGTTCGACTTTGAGTAAGATCCTTATTATTTTCGTCTTAAACCATGGATTCCTAAGCTTATGATCCCTTCTCTGTTTTACTTTCGAAAACCCTAATTTTTATCCTTTGACCTTCTCAGATCTGTCCATATCTGAGATGAATCGAACCTATCTCACATGTTTGTGTGAAAATTTTATGGTTTTTCAATTGATTCGCCGTTTTCCTAAAAACTAGGGTTTACTGAAAATCATCTTCTTTTAAAGCTTTCCGATTTTGAATGTTTAATCTTCTGTTCTTACGTGCTTCTGAGCGATTTATGTTGAGTTTGCCTTAACCTAGTCGATTTATGCTAAAGCCCTAATTTTCTCATATTGTGATTCGGTTCTTCGTGTTACTTGTGTAATGTTTCGTTCTGTGTTTGATTCACATGCTTCTCTTAGTCAGATTCATTGTTTTGACTTTTACCCTAGCTCATCTCTATTAGGGTTTCAGAGTCGATTTCTCGGCTAATTTCTGTGTGTTTACGAAGTTGTATTTAGCCCATTTGTTTATTTGTGGAAACCTATATCTTTCTCCCTTAAAATCAGTACTATTTCGAATTTATGATTTACTGATTTGCTCGTATGTGTTGAGTCTTGGTTATTCCTCGTATTTACGACCATAATTAGGTTTCTTACCTTATTTGATTAGCTGTGATACTTACTGATTCTTCAAGATTGCTTCCTTAATTGACATCTCGTCTATTTACCCCCTAATTGCTCACTTGATTTTCTTTCCCTAAATGTATCCTGCCCTTTACCGTTGGGTAATTACCCTTAATAAAGGGAAAACTACACTAACTTATGTGTGATTGATTTTATGGCTTCCTTAATTGCTGAATGATTGATCTCCTTTACCTTATTCTGTTTTGCTCCTAACCACTATGCATACTCTCCTATATTCTCACTCCTAACACACGAACACTAGTTCGTAAAACTCTCTTACACTCTAAAAGCTATATGTTCTTCTCTACTACTTGTGGTATTCATTAGTCTAGCTGGCTGTAAGCCAAAGCTAGATATTGCTCAACATTTGCTTCGCATTCTGTGTTTCCTCTTCTTAACTAGTATGTCCCTGATTATTTTTAAAATCTAAACCCTATGTGTTTCATTACTGCCTTGAGTTCATCAATTATAAGTTCCATTCTTGTTTCTGTTCACTGTCTTGCTTAGCACCGTCCTGTTCAATTTGTGATTAGCATGTCTAACTATACTAGCCTACCTACTGCTTTATCTAGCATGCCTAAATTCTGTCTTGTTCAAATGTATGATCTGATGCTTGTCTGTTTGCAATTCATGTTCAATCCCTTAACCATGTGATCATGCTACGACACTACTTGTGTGTCTGATTCTGTCTTCCACATCTTTGCTCCATGTTTAGTTGCCTGCTATCCTGGCTAATTTAGTAAAACTATGAAGATCCTAAGTGTCCTAAGTTGTCTACATGCCTCCCTGCCCTATTCATGTACCCTCAATGAGTTTCCTATATGTTCCCAATCCCCTTTCACCCCTGTGTACAAGCCTGCCTGCTATAGTACTCGTGAATTTGAACCTTCTATGAGTGACTGGCTGTCTACTTAATTTGCTCTCTTCTGAACTATTTTTCAAATGTTGTCAGTATTCTTTTAAAAAACTAGCTTTCATTACTAGTATTTTCTAAAAAACTGGTCTAGAAAACCTCCTTCACCCCTAAACTGTTTTCACTAAGTCTTTCAAACTATGTCAAGCACTCTCACTTACTCTTAGGTTATTAAGTTCTGCCCCTTTGGTATGTGTACTGCTTAGAGATCCTTGAGGTCTCTCTGAACTCTGGCATATCAAGGCTTGCTCTTCCACACTGCACATAATCAGTCTTTATTTGAGGAAAGTCTAGGTGTGAGCACTGCCCGGGATCCTTGAGGTCCTTAGGGAACTCTGACACATCTGGACACAAATGTGGCAATGAATCTTTGGAATTTGAGACTACTGAAGGCCCGGTGATAATTAGGGATTCTAGTTTATTTTATATTCCTTTTTACCTGAGTTTTGGATTAAAAATGTATACAAATAGTCCCAATAGCTTACATGTTGTACTTGTTTGCAGGGTTTGGTCAAAAAAGTGACAAGAAGTCAAAAACCAGCTCAAAAAGGAGAGAAACTTGCACAAGTACCAAGATCAAGTCAAAGTATTACTGCAGCATAAAATCCATTGCAGCTGCAACAGACCCACCACGGCCGCGGTCCATTTCGTGCGGCCGCGGTGGGTAAGTTCAGAGAGGTGCATTCCTGGGGTTCTAAGTAGTGCGGTCCACGAAAGAATCTTTGCGGCCGCGGTAGCCTCATCGCGGTCGCAGTCAATTTGTTGCGGTCCGCAGAAAGGGGATTCAGAGAGCTCAAGATTTCGGAACTTTCAAGACATCGCGGCCGCAGTCCATTTGTTGCGGTCCGCGGTGAAGCCACCGCGGCCGCGGTGCATTTTATGCTGTCCGCGGTGGCCAGATTCAGAGAATGAGAAGTGAAGCCAAAAAGCCTCACCGCGGATGCGGTGCATTTTCCGCGGTCCGCGGTACCTCCGTTAGGGGTATTTTTGTCCAGAAAATTCGGCCTTGTATAAATACTTCTTTTTCAGATTTTAAGGGTATCTTTATCTTAGCTGAGCACGTGAAAGGTGGTTTTAGCCTATTTTGAGTAATTTTATAGCTGGTTTAACATTAATTATATTTTATGGGTTGTTCTTCATCTAAATATCTGATTTCTTTCATTATTATGAGTAGCTAGACCCATTAGCTAGGGTTGTGGCTCAACCCTAGTGTGGGTATTTGATGGGTCTTTTGTTCCAAGGCTTAGGTGTTTTTGGGTGGTTGATATTTGGACTGATTTGTGTTATCCATGTTGAATTAGTGGTTGCAAATAATAATTTATGCCTATTTGACTTGGGCTCTTCTTGAGAAAGAGAGCTTGAGTCTAGGAAAATCAGTTCAACAAGGAATTGGGGCGTATTGAAGAGATTGATAGCCCCAACTAAAGGGTTAAATCTAGAGATAGTAATACCCGACTTGAGCCTATATTGCTTGCATAATTTTGACACCCAATTGGTCTTGAGAAAGTCAATTAGGGCAAAGTCACTCAAGCTACCGAGAGGTATAGAGTGAGTATTGTCGTGCATTGGCTATATCACGATCCCAAACATAACAGCTTTGCCTTAGGCTTTAGAACCCGTCAAGTATTCACCTAGGAAAAAGTCACTTCCCCGGTGCCTCGTTAACCATTTAGAAAACCTTACAAGCATTCATACTTAGCTTAATTTCGCATATCATTAGCATAAAATTAGAAGTAACAAACAAACAAATATGATTGGAAGTGTAATCAAGAGCACTACGCATTGCTAGATTAGATAGAAATCTAACTCCAAACATTGTTGTAGCTCCCTGTGGATTTTATCCCGACCTTTCTTGGGTAAAAGCTGCATCGACCGCTATTGCCACGTTGTAGTGGTGTAGGGTTGGACCCTATCACTTTTTGGCGCCGTTGCCGGGGGAGCTAACGGTTTTGGCTATCTATCTAAATAGTTTTGTGTATTGTTTTTCTTTCCTTCTGTGATACTAATTTGTGTGTGACGCCAATTCAGGTACAAAATGGCGGCAAACAACAACAATGATCCTCTTGGAAACGTGGTCCCGGGGGAGGAGGTTGATGATAACGGTGAAGATGAGGTGCCTCTTGTACCTCAAGGACAAAGGAGAGGCCAACAAGCTAATGATAATAATATTCTAGACCCTCCCCCGCCACTTCCCAGAGCTGTACCTCGAGTGCTTCCCAACGAAGGATATGCTAGTCCAGTTGTCCCACCCCGGATCCAGGCGGGCAATTTTCAAATTACCAACGTGATGTTGACATTGTTGGAGCAGCGAGGGTATTTCACGGGTGCTCCCCATCACAATGCTTACAAGCACCTTAAAGGATTTGTTGATACATGTTGAGGGAGCAAGCAAACGCATGTATCCGAGGATGCCTTGCGGTTGAGATTATTCCCTTCTTCTCTTGGAAGGAAGGCATTGGATTGGCTGGAGAGACTCCCCAACCACTCCATCCATACATGGGATGAGTTGGCGGATAAATTCATTGCAAAGTTTTTCTCGCCGTGTCATATGGCAACTTTGAGGAATGAAATCTTAGCTTTCAAACAGGAGCCCAACGAACCACTACATGAGATATGGGAGCGATACTGGACTATGGTGAAGGAATGCCCAAATAATGATATGACTGAGGCAATGATACAACATACATTCTACCGAGGCATTAACACAACAAATCACTGCATAGTGAACCAACTAGCTGGGGGAAATTTCATAAACACACCGTATGATCAAGCTTGTGAGATATTGGATGAGATGGAGGACACTTCTTCCGCTTGGCAAAAGTCGAGCAAATGTTCCACAGGGTGACCCCACGGTCATTCACTTGCACAAAGTGCTCCATGATCATGGGCAGGCAATAGCAGAACTTACAACAACGTGCAAAGGCACAATTACAATAGGTTCAAACTCCATTACAAGTAAATTCTATAGAGGGTATCAACATGTTAGTGAACAAAAGAAGACAAAGAGGGCAACCGAACCAACGGATCAATATGACCAAGATAGTGGTGGGTTCCAAGATGATGGGTACGATGAGCAGAATGAAGAAGTGCAATACGTGAACAACTATCAAGGCCAAAGAGGCAATTTTTCTAACCAACAGCAACAATGGAGATCCCAAGGCAATTAGGGAAATCAACAACAACAAGGGAACAATAATTGGGGGAACAACAACCAAAATCCAAATTGGGGCAACCAGAACAATAATCAGAACAATCAGGGTAATTGGGGCTACAACAACAACAACTGGGGTAGAAACAACAATCAGGGTGGTTGGAACAATAGCAATCAAGAAAATCAGGGGAAAGGCTTTCAAAGGCCCCCGATGTATCAACAACCGAACAATCCACCCCCATTTCCATCCCAAGGTCCTAGTTCATCCAACAATGACATAGGGAGAATCGAAATGATGTTTGAATAGATGATGAAAAAGAATGTTGACTCCGATGCTCAGTTGGCATCCCGCAATACTTCAATCAGAAACTTGAAGGTTCAACTAGGCCAAATCTCACAATCCTTGAATACTCGCCCCTAGGGGGCTCTACCTAGTGATACGGTAGTCAACCCGAATGGTGGGAACAATATCAGGCATGCAATGGTGGTAACTACAGGAAGTGGACGAGGCGGTGATGTGAATGCCTCCAAACAAAAAGAAATTTTGAGTGATGAAGTTGAGTTGCAAGAGGATGAGGTCCCTTTGGTGGTTGAAAATGTGATAGATGAGAAGTTGAATGAAGAAGTGAGGATTGATATCCAAGATAACGAGTGGAAACTCTGAATGATGTGAACCCGTCTAGGTAACACGTAATAGACATGCCGGAAACGGTTGTGCCTAAAGTCAATGCTCCTTTGCCAAGGCCACCTCCACCCTATCCTCAAAGGCTCGCGAAGCAGAAAAATGAGAACCAGTTTAAAAAATTTATTGACATGATGAAGAGCTTATCCAATAATGTGCCTTTGGTGGAGGCTTTAGAGCAAATGCCGGGGTACGCCAAATTCATGAAAGACTTGGTAACAAAGAAAAGATCCATGGATTGTGAAACTATCAAGATGACCCACCAAGTTAGTGCAACAGTGCACTCAATGGCTCCGAAGCTAGAAGAACTCGGTGCTTTCACCATTCCGTGCACCATCGGGAGTGCAAACTTTGCAAAAGCTCTATATGATTTGGGGGAAAGTATCAACTTGATGCCCTACTTAGTTTTCAAGACTTTGGGTAGTGGGCATCCGAGGCCGACTTCCACGAGATTGCAAATGGCGGATAGAACAATGAAGAGGCCATTGGGTATAATTGATGATGTTCTTGTCCGGGTGGACAAATTTATCTTGCCGGCTGATTTTGTGATTCTCGACTGCAAGGTCAATTTTGAGGTGCCTATAATCTTGGAAAGACCTTTCTTTGCAACTGAGAAGGCCTTAGTTGTGATTCCGGATGGGTGATGAAAAAGTGGTCTTTCATGTGTGTAAGTCAATGAAGCAACCCAACTATACTGAAGTGTGCTCGTTCGTAGATCTTTTCACGGTAGTGATAATTGATGATACTAGTGCAATGATCAATGTGGAGGACCCTCTAGAGGTGGTATTGTTGAATCTTGATGTAAATGAGGATGAAGGCCGGGTGGAGTGTGTTAATGCTTTACATGGAATGGGCTCTTACTCTTATGAGCCTCGGAAGCTATCTTTGGATCTTGAGAATAGGAAGACTCCACCAACAAAGCCCTCAATTGAGGAACCTCCCGTGTTGGAGTTGAAGTCGTTGCCTCCACACCTCAGGTATGAATTCTTAGGCCCTAGTTCAACTTTGCCAGTTATTCTTTCCTCTTGTCTTACTAACATGCAGGTAGATGCCACATTGGCGGTGCTCCAAAAATGGAAGAAGGAATTGGATGGACCTTAGCTTATATTCTGGGGATAAGCCTGCCTTTTGTATGCACAAGATTATCTTAAAGATGATGCAAAGCCCTACCTTAGAACTATCAAAGGAGGTTGAACGAGGCAATGCAAGACTTGTGAAAAAGGNGGTGATCAAGTGGTTAGGATGCCGGGGTTGTGTACCCCGATCTCTGATAGTCTTTGACTTCGCCGGTGCATGTG
>NW_017670978.1:224349-244132 GCF_001879085.1 Nicotiana attenuata | reverse complement strand
AATTTTCTTGGTTTTATTCTTAAGGAGGTGGGACTTATTTTGTTTGCTTGAGGACAAGCAAAAGCTTAAGTTTGGGGGAGTTGATAACTAGGGATTCTAGTTTATTTTATACTCCTTTTTACTTGAGTTTTGGATTAAAAATGTATACAAATAGTCCCAATAGCTTACATGTTGTACTTGTTTGCTGGGTTTGGTCAAAAAAGTGACAAGAAGTCAAAACCAGCTCAAAAAGGAGTGAAACCTGCACAAGTACCAAGAGCAAGTCAAAGCACTGCTGCAGCATAAATTCCATTGCAGCTGCAACACACCCACCGCGGCCGCGGTCCATTTAGTGCGGTCCGCGGTGGGTAAGTTCAGAGAGGTGCATTCCTGGGGTTCTAAGCAGTGCGGTCCGCGGAAGAATCTTTGCGGCTGCGGTAGCCTCGTCGCGGTCGCAGTCAATTTGTTGCGGTCCGCAGAAAGGGGATTCAGAGAGCTCAGGATTTTGGAAGTTTCAAGACACCGCGGCCGCAGTCCATTTGTTGCGGTCCGCGGTGAAGCCACCGCAGCCGCGGTGCATTTTATGCGGTCCGTGGTGGCCAGATTCAAAAATGAGAAGTGACGCCAAAAAGCCTCTCCGTGGTCGCGGTGCATTTTCCGCGGTCTGCGGTACCTTCGTCAGGGGTATTTTTGTCCAAAAACTTCGGCCTTGTATAAATACTTATTTTTCAGATTTTTAGGGTATCTTATCTTAGCTGAGCACGTGAACGGTGGTTTTAGCCTATTTTGAGTAATTTTATAGCTGGTTTAACATTAAATCTTCAAATCTTAGCTTGTAATTATATTTTATAAGTAGCTCTTCATCTAAATATTTGATTTCTTCCATTATTATGAGTAGCTAGACCCATTAGCTAGGGTTGTAGCTCAACCCTAATGTGGGTATTTGATGGGTCTTTTGTTCTAAGGCTTAGGTGCTTATGGGTGGTTGATATTTGGACTGATTTGTGTTATCCATGTTGAATTAGTGGTTGCAAACACTAATTTGTGCCCATTTGACTTGGGCTCTTCTTGAGAAAGAGAGCTTGAGTCTAGGATAATCAGTTCAACAAGGAATTGGGGCGTATTCAAGAGATTGATAGTCCCAATTAAAGGGTTAAATCCAGAGATAGTAATACCCGACTTCAGCCTATATTGCTTGCATAATTTTGACACCCAATTGGTCTTGAGAAAGTCAATTAGGGAAAAGCCACTCAAGCTACCGAGAGGTATAGAGTAAGTAGTGTCGTGCATTGGCTATATCACGATCCCAAACATAACAGCTTTGTCTTAGGCTTTAGAACCCATCAAGTATTCACCTAGGAGAAAGTCACTTCCCTGGTGCCTCTTTAACTATTTAGAAAACCTTACAAGCATTCATACTTAGCTTAATTTCGCATATCATTAGCATAAAATTAAAAGTAACAAACAAACAAATATGATTGGAAGTGTAATCAAGAGCACTACGCACTGCTAGATTAGATAGAAATCCAACTCCAAACATTGTTGTAGCTCCGTGTGGATTCGATCCCGACCTTCTCGGGTAAAAGTTGCATCGACCTCTCTTGCCACATTGTAGTGGTGTAGGGTTGGACCCGATCACCTGGCACCCCAGGTTTGCTTTGGTCCTGCATCAGGCTCCCTATAGTTTAATTTATATTGTATTTATGTAATTTATTCAATACTAGTCTGTAATAATTATTTGTCAACAGATACTGGGGTAACTAGTGAAACGGGTGGGTAGTTGTATGATACTGTGGGTAAAACTAGATAGGAAACATGCTATAGGCTTTATATTTTGCAAAACCTCATTAGAAGCCATGTTCTAGGATTATTGTGTTTATTTGCGTTCTAACCATGTTGAACCTGTGCATTAGATATCCTGCTTTTAGGGCCTTCACGTCTACTGCTTCAGCATGTTGCATGCCCAATTCCTAAGTACGGTCATATAGACATCCTGCTATTTAATAATCTTAATAAAATGGTCATTCTTGTATGCATTAGATACCATGTTCTTAGGAACTCTGTTTGCATCTGTTTGAACCACGTTTATTTCGATTAAATCAGTACCTGTCCATGAAAAGGTTTAAAACAAGCTCACGTATAGGTATCATGTCTCCAAACACAAATGACAAATCGCCTGTATAATCTGTATCACCTAGATTCAGCATGCCTATAGATTGAATAACCTCAAACTGTTTAAACAGCCCCTGCAACTGTGACTATGTAGAACCCCGCGCCTAGGCAAGCCTTAGGTGATTAATTTCCTGGTAAAACTGAGAATTATGTTCTGATTGTGTTCAAACTGCTTAAGTTTCACTGGCGATAAAACCAGTAGGCAAACTGGTTAGGATTCTGCCACTCCCCTTAAAATAAACACGGTATATCCTGTATCTGAAACATCCATCTAGATATCATGTTCTTAGGATTGCTGAACTTCTTCAAAATCAGTTGTTTGAGACGTGCTGTTTATTTGCCTATGTACATGTGGAGGTAAAACATGAGCCTTTTACTTGCTTCTTTGATTGGTAGTCCTATATGTTATTCGTTGTCGCCTAGACTTTTCCCTTTAAACACCTTTGGATTGTCTAGAACTGCCTAAGTCAAGAGGTCCTAAATTCCTCTAGGGCCACAAGGAAGGGACGGGTAGCAGCACGCTTAGCGGTCGTTAATGAAACTCGCTTATATAACCATTAAGGAGAGGGTAACGGGTAGTAAAAGGATATGATGACCTGCGCGCTAATGTCACATGTAGCCCCTCTAATTGAGGAGGATTATCGGGCATTGCACAGATTGATCCTGTAGGCTAATTAATTTAGGACTCCCCCTTTCCCAACTCCTATATGTGTTTAAATTATCTAAACTTCCTTTTTCTTTACACATGTATGTCCAAACTTCTTTACTTTCCTTATCCGAACTTCCTTGATCATATATGCATTTAGATAGGGGTCTACTTTATTTGCAAATATGTTCCAAGACTGTTTACTTCTTTAAAGACTAATTCACATAGTTTAAATTCGGCCGGGACCCACCGTTATGGACCGCGAGGGGTTCCTAACACCTTCCCCTCAAGGTTATTTCAGGCTCTTACCCTAATCTTTAGTAATGCAAACTAGTTATATGAGTTAATCGCTCTAGGTGTCCTAAAGCACCTTAATCCGTTAGGTGGCGACTCTTCAAAAACCCAATTCCCAAAAGGAAACGAGTTGTTCCCCCATAAACGTCGAAACCTGGACTCCCCCGCGAGGAGGAAAAAGGGGGCGCGACAGCATGGCGACTCTGCTGGGGATATTTTAGGCTATTACCATAACGAACTTATTTTTGTGAATTAGTCCAAGCATACTTTATCCCGTGTACCCTTTCCCTTTTATTTGGATTTAACTTCTTATTTATGATTTCTTCATTTTCCTGAAACTGACTTGTCTCTTTGTTTTCTTTTTCCGTAACTATCTTTCAATTATTTAAATACTGCATTTATCATTTTTATTTACGTGCAAATACTAGACAACATGCTATTTATTGTTGCATAAATCATGCTCAACATCATATTCCACTCGTGCGTAATCAATCCAATAGCAACGCTTGGAGTGTTTGCGCTCTTCCTATATATCACCCTTTAAATTCGAAAAGGCATATTTGCGGTGAAACTAGTCGATCAGCGGTGCGTTCGATGGTTCCGTACCTTTCCCCCTCAAGTTGTCCGCTTGAGGGTCCCAATCTAGACCTCTATAGCAGCCTTACTCTGATTAATTGTAAATGCATCGTGGTCAAGCCTAGCCGGGTTAATATGTTGTCTGCATAATAACCCTTTAAGACAAGCCTCGTCCAAAAGTCCATCGGGTTTTTCACAAATCCTAACGGACGTAATCACGATTGTGTGCATTAATTTGGAGAAATAAAGTGCCAATATACTAATCATTACTGTATAAATAGACGATCCTGGAGGGGGAAAGGGCCTAACTATCTCTTGTTCTGCAGAAAATGAGGCACGAAGTCCCTAGATTCGATATGGTCAGTAGCATGCCCTCACTTTTGCTAGATTGGTGGAGGGATGTTCCTTCAAGTGATCGAAATCATGTGAAACGAGTCTTAGGAAATTTGCCTTCTCTGTTGGATCTTCAGCCAAACAAGATGTTGATCGAGGCTGCCAATATGTTTTGGGACAAGGAAAGGGATGTGTTCCGTTTTGGAGACATAGAGATGACTCCCCTTCTAGAAGAAATAGGAGGATTTGCTGGGTTGCCTTGGGATAGCCCTAGTCTGTTGGCACCTAAAAAACGCACCACTAGAGGGTTCCTTAAGATGATGGGGCAGAAGAAAAATGATGATGTGGAATGCCTGAAAAACTCCTACATACCTTTTGATTTCCTTTATGAAAGATACGGTCACAACAGCTCTTACCGTATTTTTGACGATGAGTTATCAATCACCTCCTTGGGCTGGGTTCATCGTAGGGTCTTCGTGTTCATTGTGTGCTTCTTGGGCATGCTGGTATTCCAAATCCAAGGGGATAGAATCCATACTAGGCTGGCCATGGTAGCCAAAACTCTTATGCCCGAAAAACTCCTACATACCTTATGGACCATATCTAAAGGCCCCCCACCACCTCCTCCTCCAAGTAATACAAAGAGTAAAAGGAAAGCTAAAATGGACGACTTAAGTGGTATTCAAAAGGATAATGTGGAAAATGCAGAAACTTCAGACGTACGGAGTACTCCGGCACCAAATGATCTACTTTTGAGGTTAGAACAAAAGATATTGGAGTTGCAGGGAGAGCTTGAGCAGGTCCGCAACTTGGCAAACCTATCCCTCACCTTGAATGTCCCCGATATCAACCAACAAAACACCAAAAACCCAGCGCCTCCCCAAAGCACACCAAACCAGCATCCACAAAACCCTCTTGCACCACATCAATATGTAACCCCACCTCAAAATCTCAATCCCTTACCGATACCAACCCCGCCACAACACCACCATCAATCAATCCAGTACCCACCAACCGCCGCTTACCACACTCCCCAGAACACACCGCAACCCATTCTCGATCCTCAAAACTCAACCAATGACCACCACTACACCCAGGCTCCTAGAACTCACCAAAACAACCCTATATACGTGGAAACCGTACCTCACTCTATCCAACCAACTTCCTATACACCAGAATCCACTGAGAAGGACCTACTCATCAAGAACATGGCTGAGGAACTCAAGAAGTTGACAAGTCGGGTTCAGGGTGTCGAAGGAGGCAAAGGGATAGAAGGTTTGAACTATGAAGACCTATGCATACAACCAGATATAGAACTGTCAGAGGGTTACAAACCTCCCAAGTTCGAGATGTTTGACGGTACAGGTGATCTCGGGGTTCATCCGAGGACCTATTGTGACAAGCTTGTTGGGGTTGGAAAGGATGAAAAGATCTGGATGAAACTCTTTATGAGGAGTCTTACAGGAGATGCTTTGTCCTGGTACATCATCCAGGACCCTAAGAAATGGTCCAACTAGGTGAGTATGGCATCAGATTTCATGGACCGATTCAGGTTCAACACAGAAAATGCATCGGATGTTTTCTACATTCAGAACCTCAAGAAGAAGCCCACCGAGACTTTCCGCGAGTATGCTACTCGTTGGAGGTCAGAAGCAGCCAAAGTTAGGCCACCTTTGGACGAGGAACAGATGAACAAATTCTTGGTCAGAGCATAAGATCCGCAATACTATGAGAGGTTGATGGTTATTGAAAACCACAAGTTCTCTAACATCATCAAACTTGGGGAAAGGATCGAAGAAGGCATCAAAAGCGGGATGGTAACAAACTTTGAGGCATTAAAGGCCGCAAACAAGGCATTACAGTCAGGCGGCATATCAAAGAAGAAAGACGTTGGGGCAGTAATGGTGGCTCAGGGCCCGAAGTCTCCACTCACATATCAAACACCTCCACTCACATATCAAACACCTCCACCCACATATCAAACACCTCCACCCACATACCAAGCACCTCCACCTACATATCAACCCTCATCTCCCAGATATTCCCAACCGGCGACTGTCTATCATACCTATAATTCCCAACCATCTCATTTCCAGTCACCTCCAACTCGCCAAAACTATCCAAGACCACGACCCAATTTTGACCGCAAGCCACCCAGACAATACACCGCTATTTCTAAACCCATCAACCAGATGTATGAAAGGTTGAAAGCCGCTGGTTACGTCACTCCCATTCCCGCTGTGGCAGTAGAAAACCCATCCTAATGGGTTAACTCAAACAAAACTTGTGCATACCATTCCGGTATGAAGGGGCACACCATTAACGAGTGTCGAACATTGAAAGACAAAATCCAAACAAGGTCCTACATGTGAAAGAAGCCCACCCAATGTCCGCAACAACCCTCTTCCGGATCATAGGGGAGGTGGGATACATGTGATAGAGATGGACGAAGAATGGGATTCTGAGGGGTCGATTGGGCTTATTCAAGAAGGCGATGACTTCAAACCCACAGTCACACTTACTCCTATTGTAGTACAGACTCAGTCACCAATCAAAGTTGAGGTAGCTGCATCAGTTCCATTTGAGGTAGAGATAGCTCCACCCGTGGACACCCCTATTCCATTTGAAGTGGAAGTGGCCACACCTTTCACAGTGACAGTATCAACCACACCTCCTTTCAACTCAAAAGCAATACCATGGGATTACGTTGCTGAAGCTAGGCGAAATGGAAAAGCAAAGATGGAGGAATCCGATGCTGCACAAGGAATGACTAGGACCGGAAGAATCTATACACCTGAACACTTGGGAGGACCAAGTAAGGATGCCACTACCAAGCAGCCTATCATTGAAATTGGGCTAGATGACCTTTAGAGGAAAGTACAAGCAAAGGAATATTCCGTCATCGATCATTTGAACAAAACCCCAGCACAGATATCCATACTGTCACTGTTGCAAAATTCAGAGGCGCACAAGAATGCTTTGATGAAGGTGTTGAGTGAAGCTTACGTGCCCAACAACATCACCTGCGCAGAGATGGCCAACATGGTAGGGCAGGTGTTGGAAAGTCACAAAATCACTTTCCACGAGGATGAGTTGCCGCCTGAGGGTTGAATCACAATAGGGCACTGCACATCATAGTGCAATGCGAAGACTAGTTCATTACCAGGGTCCTGATTGATGGAGGATCCAGTCTCAATATTTGTCCATTGAAAACACTGAAGAGGTTGGGCAAAGGCCTATACGAGATACGAGAAGGGACGATGAACATGAAGGCTTTTGATGGGTCTCAGAGAGCTACCATCGGAGAAATTAATCTCTGTCTGCAAATGGGGCCTACGTGGTTTGATGTCGAGTTTCAGGTGCTGGACATACCTGCATCTTACAATCTGCTGTTAGGACGACCATGGATACACACCGCTGGGGCTGTGGAATCAACTTTGCATCAGGCAGTAAAGTTTGAATGGAACCATCAGGAGGTGATCATTCACGAGGACGGGAGTAACCCTTTTACACCATTCAAACCTTCCCGGTTATTGGGAACAGAAGAAGGCTAGGAGGAAAAACATATCATCACATCGAACGTGTCAATGCCGTTGAAAAAGACAAGTGGTGGAGCAACAAAATAGAAAGCATACTAGCATGATCTGGGTATGAACCCGGCAAGGGGCTTGGGAAGAATCTACAAGGCATCACCAAACCAATACAGCTGAAACGTCATGGTACTGCCTTTGGGCTGGGATACCAGTATACATGGCAAGAGTATAATGATTGGTCGCCTCCATGGCGTGGACCTTATTACCCTCTCGAGCAACCAGTGCCACATCTGGATCAGGCTTTTCACCCAGCTGATACAATATGGGGAACTGCAGAAGAAGAAGCATTAGCTGGGCTGAGGAATTTATTCTTGGAGGACGAAGACATGGATTGCAGTGCAATAATTGAGGAGGAGGAGGAGGAGGAAGAAGGCCTCACTATTCGGACTATGGAGAAAGGAGTTGTTCTCAGAAATTGGACTGCCACACCGTCCCGGGCCCGCCGAGTCCCTGGGTAGCTTGGCAGATTTTATTTCAATAGCCATTCTAGGCATTTAAGATTTTTAGTAATTTTGTTTTAAAGGCTTACTTGTTACAAAATAAATGTTCGATTCATCGAGCTGTACTTGTTTGGATGTTTTTTTCCAGTTTTAATCAAATGCATTGCTCTTTATTATTCATTATTATCCTCCACACTTTTTCTTTCTACATCGTTATTATTACTTTTCCTGATGAACCGGTGACTGTGACATGTAATGAGGCAACGCAATATGATGATAGTGATTCGGATGAAGAAGATGAAATACCTGAGGAAGTCGTCAGGGAGGTTGAAAACATTGAGAATAAGCCTAAGTCCAACCTGGACGCAATTGAGGCAGTACACTTGGAGGACGGCGAGACCGTCAAGGAGACTCGCATCAGCATTCACTTATCACCAACAGAGAAAGAAGAGTACATTCATTTCTTAAAGGAATATGAGGACATCTTCGCATGGTCGTATGATGACATGACCGATTTGAGCACATACATAGTGGCTTACAAGTTACCTACTAATCCCATGTGTCCGCCGGTGAAGCAGAAGCTCAGAAAATTCAAATCAGATATGAGCCTGAAAATCAAGAAGGAGTTGTCTAAGCAGATCAAAGCCAAAGTCCTCAGGGCAGTTGAGTACCCAACCTGCTTAGCCAACATTGTGCCAGTTCCGAAGAAAGATGGGAAGGTCAGGGTATGTGTTGACTATCGAGACTTAAACAGAGCAAGTGTGATGACCCAAAAGGGTCATCACTTGATTTACGAGTAAATTCTGTATTCCGAGGACTTAGAAGCCTCCTTTTACTACCTCGATTTGCGTGCTCGGTCAGGGTCACATATCCAGAANTTTTTCTGTTCAACGCGGTTTTGCGCCCAATAGGCCATGCGCGTGCCTGGTTATTCACGAGAGCTCTAGAGACTAGGCCAAAATCTCATAGGAGCGGCCCACTCCACTCTCATATAGGTGAATCCATCAAGTGTATACTGCTTTTAAGTACACCATCCATAAGGACTATGAATTTCATTAAGAGTTATAACTCAGCCTCTCAATTAGTAGCAGTTAAGCACTCTCTTTTAGTACTTCAGTGCTAATATCGACTTGTTATTACCCATATGAACCTACTTCATGGGATCTCCAATCACATAGGTTGGGTTACCATCTTTATTGACAACATGTCGGCCTTAACCCCATCTCTTTTGAGGTTTGAAGAATTAATTTTCTTCCCACGGGTTTAGTCAGAGGATCGGCCAAATTTATCTCTGACTTCACATAGTCAATGGAGATTATTCCATCTCTCAACAGCTGTTTTATGACATCATGTCTCAATTTCATGTGTCTACTTTTACAATTATAAGATTTATTCTTTGCAATAGCTATTGCCGCTTGACAATCACAATGCATAGTCACAGGAGGCAATACGTCCTTTTGTTAAAGGGATATTAGATAAGAAGTTTCTTAGTCACTCAGCCTCAGAGCCAGCTAACTCCAGAGCTACAAACTCTGATTCCATAGTTGATCTAGCAATGATCATCTGTTTAGCTGATTTTCACAATATTGCACCACCACCAAGGGTGAATACATAACCACTAGTGGATTTTGTCTCATCTGATCAGAGATCCAGTTTGCATCACTGTAACCTTCTAAAGTAGAAGGAAATCCACTATATAGGATACCATAATTCATGGTTCCTCTCAAATATTTTATTAGTCTAGCTAATGCAGACCAATGCTCTCTGTTGGGATTATGAGTATATCTACTCAGTCTACATACTGCATAGGCTATATCAGGCCTTGTAAAATTCATTAAATGCATCAGACTCCCAATAATTTGAGTCACCATTATTCTTTTTCAACTTAGAGTTATCATCAAAAGGAGTACTCACAGATGTGACATTAAAATATTCAAACTTCTTAAGAAGTCTCTCAACATAATGTTCTTGTGACAACAGTATTCCATCTTCACTCCTTATAACTTTAACTCCCAATATTGTATTTACCTCACCCAGATCTTTCATATCAAAATTAGCTGACAGAAATAATTTTATACTTTGCACAATATTTAAGTTTGTACCAAATATAAGCATGTCATCAACATATAGACATATTATCACATAATCATTGTCTACAACTTTAGTATAAACACATTTATCCACCTCAACTGAAGAAAACTCATCTCTCAGTAAGACTTGTTCAAATTTCTCATACCACTGCTTAGGAGCTTGTTTAAGGCCATACAGAGATTTAATTAATTTACAAACTTTATTTTCTTGTCCAGGAATGACACAGCCTTCAGGTTGAACCATATAAATTTCTTCTTCTAAATCACCATTCAAAAAAGCAGTTTTGGCATCCATTTGGTGGATAAAAAGCTTACGGATTGAAGCTAAGGCAATTAATACTTGAATAGAAGAAATTCTAGTCACTGGTGCAAATGTATCAAAATAATCTATATTTTGTTTTTGAGAAAATCCTTTTGCTACTAACCGAGCTTTATATTTATCTAAAGATCCATATGGATTAAATTTCTTTTTGAAAATCCATTTACAACCAATAGGTTTTGCTCCAGGAGGTAAGTCAATTAAAATCCATGTATTATTTTTCATAATAGAATCAATTTCAACTTTTATTGCCTCTTTCCAATGTTTAGCATCTGAAGAAGATATAGCTTCAAAATAATTTGATGGTTTATTATCGACAAGAAAAGTTTGAAAATCATTTCCATATGAAAAATATTCTTTCCTAGGCCTTTTACTCCTTCTCAATTCCTCATTAGAGGTAATTTCACTATTTATTTTAACAGGTGTATGAGAAATTTTATCAGATAGTGGAAAAATATGTTCAAAGAATTCAGCATTCTTTGTCTCAATTATAGTATTTCAATCAAGCACATCACTTTTTAAAACAAGAAATCTATATGCAGCACTATGTTCGGCATATCCAATTAGCATGCAATCAACAGTTTTAGAACCTATTTTTCTCTTTTAGGTTCAGACAAAAGAACTTTAGCAAGGCACCCCCACATTTTTAAATATTTCAAATTAGGTATATAACCCTTCCACAATTCATATGGAGTTTTGCCAGTTCTTCTATGTGGTATTCTATTTTGTAAGTGACATGCAGATAAAATAACTTCACCCCACAAATTATTAGGAGCATTAGAACTAACTAACATAGAGTTCATCATCTCTTTCAATGTTCTGTTTTTCCTTTCAGCTACTCCATTTGACTCAGGTGAATAAGGCGGAGTTACTTCATGAATAATTCCATTATTTTCACAAAATTCATTTAAAGATAAATATTCTCCACCTCTATCTGATCTAATTCTCTTGATTTTTCTACTAAGTTGATTTTCAACCTCAGTTTTATAAGAAATAAAAGCATTAAATGCATCATCTTTATTTCTAAGCAAATACAACTTAGTATATCTAGAAAAATCATCAATAAAAGTCACATAATATCTTTTACCACCTCTAGTTATAGTCTGCTTCAAGTCGCCTAAATCAGTGTGAATTAAAGATAACAATGTAGTTTCTCTATTTACTGAAAAACAAGTCTTTCTAGTACTTTTAGCTTCAGCACATATTTCACACTTGTTAATATTATTTGAGTCTAAACCAGATATTAATCCTAGTGACTGCATTTTCTTTATATATGTGACATTAACATGTCCTAGTCTTGCATGCCATAGAGAAATAGACTCAACCATATAAGCAGAAGTAAATACATTTCCATTGATAACATCAGAAATATTAAGTACAAAGAGTCCTTGGTTACAATAGCCCTTTCCCACAAACACATTATTTTTTGTCATTATGATCTTATCAGATTCAAATGACACTTTCACTTCGGTTCTTCCAACAAGGATACAGAGATCAAGTTTGCCCTCATAGTAGGAACATGCAGTACAACAACAAGGGCTAAAGTTTTTTCCGAAGTGAGTTTCAGGAGAACTTTACCCTTACCCAAGACTTTGGTAGTACTTGAGTCTCCAAGGTAGACTTCTTCTCTATCATCCTCTACAGGAGTATAAGAGGAAAATGTTTCTCGATTTGCACAAATGTGCCGAGTAGCCCCAGAGTCTATCACCTATTCTTTTGCATGTGCTACAATGTTTACTTGAGAAATGACAGCTGCAATAATATCACCTCCTTCGGCTAAGTTAGCCTTAGGAGTATTAGTTTTCCTTTGTCATTTCCTGCTCTGTACTTGCACTGTGAGTCATGATGGCCCGATTTTCCACAAATAAAACAAGAGCCTTTTTTTCTTTTAAAGTTAGGATTTTTAGGCTTGCAACCTTGAGACTTATTCTCGTACCTTTTGCGATTGTTGTTGCTGCTTTGCACTAAGTTTGCTTTGAGAGTTGTCATCCTAGCTTTGGCAGATTCTTTTCTGTTGGAATCTTCAATTAGGATGTGGGTCACAATTTCCTCAATGGTGAAATTTTTCTGTTTGTGCTTTAAGTTGTTTTTGTAGTCACTCCATGAGTCAGGCAACTTCTCAATTAGCACTCCAGCAGCAAACTTTTTTGGTAAAGACATTCCCTCGGCCTTTAAGTGTTCTAACAATTTTTGAAATTCATTGATTTGTACGTTCATCTCTTTATCATCCCTCATATGCCATTGATAAAATTTTCCTACTACAAATTTTTGTTTTGTAGCATCTTCAGCAGTGAATTTTTTAATTAAAGCTTCCCATATAGCTTTTGCTTCTTCATAACTGCAATACACGTCAAACAGTTCGTTAGAAATAGTTTGCAATATTGTATGACGGCATACCTTGTTGGCATATTGCCATGATTCCATTATTTTATTATCAGCGTCTGTACTAGGTAGTGGATGCAGCAGTGCATGTGCAACACCATGGACATCAAGCAGTGAGAAAATACGTTCTTGCCAACGCTTGAAATTTTCATTGGCGAAAATTTCAGTATTTGACACATCTGGAAATGGCCTGGCATATGGCAGTGCAACTGGGGCTGGAGTAGCGGACGTAACGCCAATATTGGCGGTATCAGTAGTATTTTCAGCATCAGTGTTATTTGCCATAGTTTCTTAGATTGTAGGAAAATGACACCGAAAAACTAATAATAATAATAATACTGTAATAATATTATTTGTGAACGGATACACGGACTGGCTTGAGTCGTGCTAGGCACTGTCCTAAGAAACTATTTCAGCAATGTGAAATATTTCCCCAGGATTAAACAAGCCTACCTCTATTAGGGAGGATACAGGAATCAGCAAAATAGTAAATTACAAACCCAGCTATTTTAAAAGAGGGAACAAAACAAAGTAGACTATAAATGTTTTAAGGAGGAAGAAAAGGAACGAAACAAGCAAAGTGTAGAATATATTGCTCCATGATGTCTACTTGTAGGCCTATTTATAGGCTAATTGAGGGGCTTAGGTCATGCCAAGTGTATGACACTTGTTTATAACTTTGCATGCAATTTGCCACATGGTTGACCACTTGACACTTGTTTATAACTTTCCATGCAAGTTGCCACATGGTTAAACACTTATCCATTTTTTGAAAAATATTACAACAGTATATATACTAAGTATTCTCATTTACACAATGGTCATTAGCCAGAGTACCTAAGTCATTTAACTGAATTACATATTGGCCCTCTGAAATGCCGTGACGTCCAATTCACCGTACAAGCATTCTGAGTACACGACCTTGGCCGTAGCCGAGGTGCTTGTCGCTATAGCGTTGTATGAATACGACTTCGGCCCAAGTAACTTTGCCATCCCTCTTTATGCAGCTTCTTGTTTGATCAGATTTCGACCCATACATCACTGTCACTGCTCTCTCCGAATCATTTTACATAACAAAAGATTTGCTTGATTTTTGGAACTTATGATTTTAAACTAACAATAACATATGCGTGAAAAGTTATCATAAAGGGTAAAATGAAAAGGTAAACGTTATACATTAACTAATTTTTAAATATAAAAGAAATCCTCAATGGAAAGAAATGCAGGGTGGGTGGAGTTGCTAAGTTGCAACCTTTTTTTTTCGTTCATGTTGCAACTTCAATCAGATAGATACTGTAGTTTATTAGTTAATCAAATGATTCAAGTAACTGTTTGTATTTGAGGTGGGTCCCGGTAGTGAACATGTTTGGAGTCCGGAACCAAAATGTGGTTCTTTTGGACTTAAACTACACAAATAGGTGGAAAAAAAAAAGAGTTACCATTCTATATATAACGCCATAATACCTGGCGCTATATATTAACGGTAACTGCACCGTTAATATATAGCGCCAGGTATTATGGCGCTATACTCAAAAGCTGACACGCCCATGTATAGCGCCAAAATAAGTGGCGCTATACCCTTTTCCCTGGCCCCCGCGTGCTTTCTTCTATTCTTACTTCTTTCTCTATTTGACGTTGGGAGAATTGGCCAATCCCACATCATTTTTTTTTCCTTTACCTAAAAGTTGTACTTCCTCTCCCTTATTTTCTACTTGTTGGGTAACTTATTTTAATTAATACTTAAGTTGTTGCTTCTACTTTCTTTTTCTTTAAATAATTTTATAAATCTTAAAGGAGTTCTCAAGTCACGGAAAAAGAAAAGGATTTGTAAAGTGAAAAAGAAAAAAAGGAAAATTTTCATAAAGCACTATCTTTTAGTAGTAATTAGCCATCTATAGATACCATTTGCTATATTACAAATTCTAGATATCTTTTCTGTGGTTATAAGATGTATTTGATGTATTTAAGCTATGCTATTCATGAATACAGTAGCTTAAATACATCAAATACATCTTATAACCACAGAAAAGATATCTAGAATCTGTAATATAGCAAATGGTATCTATAGATGGCTAATTACTACTAAAAGATAGTGCTTTATGAAAATTTCCCTTTTTTCTTTTTCACTTTACAAATCCTTTTCTTTTTCCGTGACTTGAGAACTCCTTTAAGATTTATAAAATTATTTAAAGAAAAAGAAAGTAGAAGCAACAACTTAAGTATTAATTAAAATAAGTTACCCAACAAGTAGAAAATAAGGGAGAGGAAGTACAATTTTTAGGTAAAGGAAAAAAAAATGATGTGGGACTGGCCAACTCTCCCAACGTCTAATAGAAAAAGAAGTAAGAATAGAAGAAAGCACGTGGGGCCAGGGAAAAGGGTATAGCGCCACTTATTCTGGCGCTATACCTGGGCGTGTCAGCTTTTGAGTATAGCGCCATAATATCTGGCGCTATATATTAACGGTGCAGTTACAGTTAATATATAACGCCGGTATTATGGCGTTATATATAGAATGGTAACTTTTTTTTTTCCCACCTATTTGTGTAGTTTGAGTCCAAAAGAACCACATTTTGATGCTTACATAATATTTTTGTTTTAAAATATTTCCCACTAAGATCATTATATAAAAGTATAATATATGGAAAATATTGACAGGATTTCACACATTGCTGATATTACAAATTTCGACCGTTGTATATTATACTTTTTCCTTTTCTATATCAGACGCTCCCCCACTCCCAGTGATCAAAGTACAAACCATTACTACAAACCCGGGCCCACGAGGCCCATTAATTGGGCATGGATACCCGAGCAACACGTGGCAATCTCCAAATGGACTAGGATAAGACAAAGTACAAAACCGAGGCCGTTGAGTAATGGCATTTAAATTTTCTCCTCTGTTCAAAGCAGTGGGGTAAGAGAAAGAGAGAGTGAGGGAGGGAGTTTCAGAGTTTTCGTCGCCGTTTTTGTTCAAACTTCGGCTTGTTTGAAGATTAATTTTTCAGGTGAGTTCCATTCTCCAATCATATATTATACAAAAGCTGATCTATAATTTAAAATCAGTGTATATAATGTACGACTTTCACCACTTTAAAAATAGTAATGAGACTTAAATGTATTTAAATTTCAGGTGAGCTTTTTCAGTTACTGAATGTTTTGTGGCGCATATATATATATATATATATATATATATATATATATATATATATATATATATATTTCTTTTCTTTTTCTAGCTTAAATTTTGTGCTTAATTTGTAATTTTTGTTAGAAGAAAATGGTGGTGGAGGGAAAGGATAAGCTATCGTCACAGTGGTGGTGGTTTGACATTCAGAAGAAGAGCACTCCAAATCGTTCGCCATGGCTTCACTCAACTCTGGCCGGTCAGAAATTACTCTTTCTCTTCCTCTTTTTTCTGTACAGCACTAGAGTTCAAATTTTTTATCGACTTTGGCGAACAGCTTCCAGTTTTGAGTTTGTTCTTATTTTAAGTGAATAAATGACCGTTGGAGCCCTTTTCAAAAAGCTTTGAATTTTCAACAGGGCTTTTTCAGTCAGATCATAGATATGTTTTGCTTGCTCCTTGATCATTTTATGCTTGTTGGAAGGTTTAAAAACTTAATTGTCCACGAAATAGAGTATCTTTTTGTGTTTATTTTCAACAAAGAAGAGAAAAGTTGTGACCTCTTTTTTCGTATTGCTTCAGTTTGATTGGTTTTTGGGCACTTTAATTCTGTTACACAGATTTCTTCATTCTGTTTGGATGTTTGAAATACAGTAGCTAGTTTCCTACCCAGCCAGGATATAGCTAGACTTGTTTGAAATGGTGCACACTGACGTCTGTAGTTAACTCCAGGACCCTTTTCAAATCACGTTGATTGGAGAGGTAACCAACAATAAAGTCTTTACTTTTCTTTAAGTTTACTGAAAACCAATGTTCAAACTCAAATAGCATGTTCATCAACGGCTGGACTTGAATTCTACAGTGGTTATAGTAGTTTGTACGGGATGGATCCAGAGGCGGATCCAGGATATGTACTTTATGGGTCCGAGATGCCACTGAGCGAACTGATCGTTTGAGTTACAGGGTTCAAAAGATAAATATTTGTACATATTTAGTAGATTTCTTAACACATACAAGATTTGAGCCAAAACTACTTGGTTCCGCTAAACGCATACCTTATCTTGTACATTCACCCCTGCTGAGCTAGGATGACACACAATCTTGGCGACTATAGTGGCATACAACATTTGCTAGAGCGAACAAGAACCCTCAGTTATTAAGGGTCCCGCTTTCTCGGTTCTTTTCGCTAGGGTAGTGAATATTTGCTCATCCAAATAGTGTGTAATTCTAGTCCTACTTGGTAATTATTGCCTACTAGTCCTTGAATCTGGTCCAGATAGACAGGTAATCTTCTCAGTAGTTTCTCCTAGTGTATTTATACAACCTACTATGCATATATTTTACATGGTAATTGCGGCCTGGCTTTATGAGTTTTTATATATATGCCTCGTGTCCCTCAATTGTGGTCCAATTAATCGAATGAGAACTTTAAAGCAGATGCCAAAGCTTCTAACGTGGTTTTGGTTATCCTGTTTTTTAATCCCTAATCATCAATTGATTACCAAATTATAAGGTGGACCAATTGATAGTCCAGTCGGACAAAATGTCCACCGCTTTTGGAGCATTTGTGACTTGTGAGTAACTTTTTTAACTTAGAAGTTAGTATCTTTTCTTGCTTTGGACTTTAATTTTCTTCATCATAGCATGTTGAAAGTGAGTCAACTTTTGGCCCTACCTCAGTGTTATGTCAAAACCTCTTTCTCTCTTTTAATTGTTTAATTAAAGTTAATGATTGTTAAGTATCCTGGACTAATCTCTGGACCTGCTTTTCATAGCTTGTTGATATTGGATATTGTTGCAGAACTAGATGAGAAGACAGAGGCCATGCTGAGGATAGTTGAACAAGATGCTGATTCCTTCGCCCAAAGAGCAGAGATGTATTACAAGAAGCGACCACAGCTCATTAACATGGTTGAGGAATTCTACAGGGCCCATCGGTTGTTGGCTGAGAAGTATGATCAGATCAAGTGTGAATCTGGTACCCGCCTTTTAACACCGTGGATGTTTCCGTTGTCTTTCACCAAGTATCCTCAAGAGAAACTGACGAGGAGCTCCACGGAAAAATCCTATGACAGTTATTCAGAAACCTTTGATCCTGAGTCTGAGTTATCCGATGATATGTCTGAGGTTGAGGATCCTGACTTAGAAGAAGAAGAAGAAATACAGACTCCTCGACCGGGGAAGGAAAAAGTGGAGGTATCGAGTGGCTTTTGCGTCAACAATGATGAAGTACTGAAGCTGAGGGAAGAAATTGAGAGGCTGAAAGAAGAAAGCAGAGTTCAGCAGGAGCTTCTAATGCAGAAAGATGAAGAGAAAAGAGAGGTCATCAGACAGCTCAGTTTAGCTATGGATATGCTGAGGGAGGAAAATATTATGCTGAGGAAGAGTGTTACTAAGGCATCACCAAAGAAGGAAAGTCTTTGTATTGAGCTCAAGACATCAAAAGAAGAGGGGTTTTGGAAGAGGCTCTTCAATTGATCTACTTAGTCAGAGGCTGGCTGCGAATTGATTGATTCTATAGTTTTGTTGTTTGTACAATTGCTTAATTCTTTATAGTCTTGTTGTTGTCTAGAAGCAGTGATATAGTTAATATATGTAGGATTTTGAAGTACTCTTTGCTATTCTAGTATTCCTAAGTCATTCTTGATGTTATTGGTATGAACAATTTGTTGTAGTAGTGTAAGATATAAAGTATTAAGTTCAGTTCTTCATTCATTTCTCGGATACTCCCAAGTTGTCATTAATAACCATACCATATCAGTTAGCAAATCATATCAGCTATGTATGTCCTTAATGATGAACTACTACATTATATACCTCTATTCAAAGAAAGAACCAGAATGCAGATCTTGAGACAAACTAAACAAATCATGTTTTTTATTCCCTTCTACTTTGACACAAGACATGTGATATCTCAATTTAGTAACGAAAATGTAATAAACCTCAGAAATGAAGCCTAACAAAATTATACACTACTGAAAGAAGATGAGAAAGAGTATAGTACATAATAGAAGAGAAAACTGTGAAACTGTATCAATTGTACCTCACAAGACGCAACCAATAATGGACACATACTTGAACCTTCACACACCGGGGAGCTGCGTAAACCAGAATGACATCAAACCAAGTACCATTGTACACAGAGATGACACCAGAGGAACTGCAGAAGCAACTGGCAAAGACTCAGAAGGCGAGAACGGAAAAAATGTAGGTCCAGGAGCAATCATAGCATCTGGATTGGGAGGGCTGGGGCTAGAAGGAATTAAGGGTAGTGTAGAATCGGTAGGAGCAAGCTCAGAGCCACCTGGTGAAGGAAAAAGAGGACTTATATCAGGAGAAAGAGCAGGTAGTGGAGGTGAGGATAAAGGTGGATTTGGTAACAATGCAGGTGCAGCTGAAATAGTAGAAGCTGGTATATTTAACAAAGATGCTCTGGACAAGGCCAATGATACAAAAAGATTTTGGCATGTCAAGAAAATAACAAACCAAATCAAGAACAGCCTTGTTGATAAGGAAGTGGAAGCCATTAATGATGAGGAAATGAATGCTAACAATTTTGAAATGAAGGAATGTTTGAGGGAGTTGGTATTATGATTGAAGGATTATTATCAAAAAAGAAGAAAGATGGGAATGATAGGTGGCACAAAATAGTTGGGAATCTGGACTGAGGAGGCAGGCTCGCATGTGGTGTTATAAAAGGGACAAGATTGGTGAGTGGATTTTTGTAAGGGAACACATGAGGTTGAATAGGTTGCTTGTGTCCTTTTCCTATGGCTTTTTCCACCCATTTCTTCGTCCGTGAAATTCTTGTTTCTGACATGTGAAAACCCCC